>NW_012118599.1:4347727-4360869 GCF_000951035.1 Colobus angolensis palliatus
GGTTCCTGTATGACTTTTACACCAAATAAGTCAAATGTCACTGTTGCATTAGTGCATTATTGATGTCAATCTCAATTCTTAATAAAATCTTATAGACAAATGTATTTAATCTTAATCAGTTTGACCATAAGGTAAAATTTTCATAAAGCTTTTATAACCCTTTACAAATTTTTGTTAAGGAACAGATCATAAGCAGGTTTTTGCTTTAAGAAAAACCTGTTTTGCTTTTATTCCAATGTTTAGTTTACAGAAAAAATGAATAATACCCCTTTAACTTTAGCCAATGTGTTCACACACAGAATTTCTTTTAAGAGATTAATTTTTCACGAGCTTCCACAACTTGCTTAAACCTTCAGCTTTATTCTATCTAACTTAAAACAATCCTTTAACCTTCTAATCTGGGCAAAAAAAAAATCCACATTCTCATGGCTTGTTATAATTTTTTTTACCAAAAACACATTTCACTATTCTATATGCCTTGTGTGTAGAACTGTTTCTTCAGTAGTGTTAATTACAAATTCAATGTTAACTTTTAGCAACATTTACTTTTGGTGAAAAACCTGGTTAGTAAGCTATTTTAATTATGCAATAGGTGTGGAGCCTAGCCTACAACACACCAGGCAGAAGTGCAGATAAGGGCTGACTCTTTCTAGCACAGCTAGGTGGCATGGCTTTCCACATGTCTGCAGGCCTTATCTAGAATCTAATGCTCCAAAGTGAGTAAACTGAACAATTTTCAAAAGTCAAAGAAGCAGTTTATGACTTTAAAGCATTTAGGTCATAAATGCTTATTTAATATCTGACCTGCATGATTTAGACCAAATGTTTATATTTTTGAAGACATTTTTATTTTACCAATAATCTTTAAAACTCCCTTTATTTCCCAAAGATTACTTAAGTTACATGAACTAAATAAAGGCACTACACTTTTCACTTTTCTGACAAAAAATTTGATTTAAAGCACTTATTTTTAAGCCAAATGATTAAATCTCTTTTATATCACATGAATAAGATAAAGGACTTATTCTCTAAGCTGGGAATTGAACTCTGAACCCAGGCCACCATTGTGAAAAGAAAAAGCATGGCCACATGGTTATAAGGTCAAGCTCCCAAGGAAATAACTTGGTCATAAGGACCAGTTTGCTGGGGTGTCCTGAACAGCAGACTCATAGAGGTCCTAGGCCCACATTCTAGCCTAAAGTACTCCTCTCCATTACAGAATACAGAAAGACACACAAAGCACACTAGATTTTCCAAAGCTTAAGATTAACCTTGCAAATCCTTTTCCCCATTAATCAAAACTTTACAAAGGAAAAAAACATTAATTTTTACCATTCATTTATCCAGTTGAGAGCAAGAGCACTGCCTGAGGTAGGATGGGGAAGGTGAAGAGTGAAATGCTCAGGGAGGCCGGAGAAAGACCCACCCATTGCAGCTGACACTGAAAAGTTCAGGCAGCTGCTTGTCAGCAGTGAAAGGATTTTTTTCCAGCAGTTTCATCAGCTCTCAAGTTTCCCTTTTTAGGGAAGGAAAAGCTCCCCATGTCCCACAATCCTGTACATGCCTAATCCTGTCACCCACAGTCATCAGCAAAGAGTGCAAGACAGACTAATCCAAAGAGAACAGCAGTTAACGTACCATAGTGCCAAACCCATTCTTAGCCAAAAGGGACTTTGCCAAGAGGGGCCTCTAACCCCCTAAATCTTAGAAAGCACTCTAACTCTCCTAATTTGGACCTCTAACCCAAGGTCGGTCAAGTATCCTTGTCTTTTATTAAGAGGGACCTCTAACCCACTCTGTTTTAGGAGCAGTTCTAACTCCCCTAAGTTGGGCCTCTAACCCAATGCCATTATTTACCCAGGTACCCCACCACTTACTCAAAGTCAGCCAATCAGTGCTGCAGTTTATTTCCTTTGGGTCGGAGGTCTCCTCAGTATTGTCCCTTCCGTGGGTCACCAGAAAGATGTTACCAGACCTCACCACTTACCCAAAGTTAGCCTTTGGGTTGGGGTTTCCACACTATACTCCCATCTGCGTTGCCAGAAAGATGTTACAGGAACAGAGTCCCGATCCAGACCCCAAGAGAGGGTTCTTGTATCTCGTGCAAAAAAGAATTCAGGGCGAGTCCACAGAGTAAAGTGAAAGCAAGTTTATTAAGAAAGTAAAGGAATAAAAGAATGACTACTACATAGAGCAGCCCCAAAGGCTGCTGATTGCCCATATTTATGGTTATTTCTTGATGATATGCTAAACAAAGGGTGGGTTATTCTTACCTTCCTCTTTTAGACCATATAGGGTAACTTCCTGACATTGCCATGGCATTTGTAAACGGTGATGGTGCTGGTGGGAGTGTAGCAGTGAGGATGACCAGAGGTCACTCTCATTGCCATCTTGGTTTTGGTGGGTTTTAGCTGGCTTCTTTACTGCAACCTGTTTATATCAGCAAGGTCTTTATGACCTGTATCTTGTGCTGACCTCCTATCTTATCCTGTGACTTAGAATGCCTTAACTGTCTGGGAATGCAGCCCAACAGGTATTAGCCTTATTTTATCCAGCCCCTATTCAAGATGGAGTTGCTCTAGTTCAAACACCTCTGACAGCATGATTTTGGATCACTGATGATTCAGCCTCCTGGATTCAAGTGATCCTCCTGCCTCAGCTTCCCAAGTAACTTGGAATGCGGACATATGTCATCACGCTCAGTTAATTTTTTTTTATTTTTTCAATGTTTTTGTAGAGATGGTTCACACTATGTTACCCAGGCTGGTCTCAAATTCCTAGCCCTAAGCCATCCTCCCACTTCAGACTCCCAAAGTGCTGGGATTACAGGGATGAGCCACCATGCCTGGCTCACTTCTACCTTTAAAGTCACTCTACCCCTTTTCACAGTCCCCTGTGCTTCCCAGGACTCCCTCTCCAGGTACCTCAAGCTGCCTTCAAATGTCCAGAGCCTGGCACTCAACCAAGGCTACCCCTCATTCCCCACAAGCCTCATAGACTCTTCTGGGGTGGGGATGGGGGGATTTTAATTTCCATATTTCTGTACTGTTTTAACTTCTTCAAAATGACCATGGGTTATATTTCTAAAAAACGTAATACCTTTCCAAAGGAAAAAAAAGGTAGAAAAAGGCACACTTTGTCTAAGTCTGCACTTTTGTTTGAAGTCCCAGCGACTCCATGAAAATCCTCTTGAATACTGATTCTAGGTTTTGGAAGATGCAATAATTCGAATACCAAGATTAATCTGGGAAGTGAAACTTCAACCTCCCCTAACTCCACCCAGTTTCTCCAGGCTGGGCTTGTCTTGATTGGAAAGGGAGGAAGATCCGTATACAAACAGAGAGAAAAAATTGGTATGCTAAAACCTTACCCCTTCATACAGGAAGAAAAGCTGGTCAGCCTTACTCTTGAATTCCTTCCATCTGTCTGGCTTCCTCACTCTCTTTCTATTTAAAAGTGATATACCAGTTGTTCATTTAGTTTTTTTTTTTTTTCTAAGAAATTTAGAGCACCAATTTGTGAGGATAAATTCCATTTGTGAGAAAGAACACAGAATGCAAGTAGCCTTGTAGCTGAGAAGCAGCTTTAATTTGGGGCATGAGTTGCAAGTCCGCAGCTTTGTGATCAACCTTGTGCTGCTCTGTAAACTTGCATTTATGCTTCTCTGTGCAAGAGAGTCTCAATCAGTCTCTCTATGCTGATTTTCAGAAATCCTTAAGCATCGAGGGGAAGCCCCGGCTTCACTACTTCAATGGAAGAGGCAGGATGGAATCCATCCAATGGCTCTTGGCTGCAGCTAGAGTAGAGGTAAGATGTGGATTTATTCAAATTATTTTTGTCTTGGGGTCATTAAGCACTTACTTAGGGAAAAGTTGTAGAAAACTCTTTATATGATTCCCAGAAAAAAAGCAATTTTCACCACATGATCTTTAAACATTGGGCTGTGAATTACATAGTTCTTTCAAATAAATGCCCAAATACTTGATAACTGGTTGCTGATACTAAGCCCATCCAAGACGATACAAATAAAGTTCTATATGGTTAGCAAAGAAAAGAAGGAAAAATGTGAAAAGGGAGGAGGGACGGGAGGCAGGGAAAGAAGGAGGAAGGAGGAGGAAGGGAAGGAGGAAGGAAGGAAGGAAGGAAGGAAGGAAGGAAGGAAGGAAGGAAGGAAGGAAGGATGGAAGTCTGCTTCTTCTCACTTCATTCTTACCAGCCAGGTGTTGCATTCATTTAACTACATTTTTCTCAAGAATAATAAGAAACAGATCATTTTCTTTACAAGTAAAGAACAAACTTGTAGGTACTGACACAAGAGCATATCATTCACTGCCAAAAATATGTCTTCTGTTTTTTAATGGACTTTTTAAAACTCTGTTCTCAACATACTTAAAAGCTAAGCTATTGAAGTTCATAAACACCTTTCAAAAATAAATCTTTGTCTATATGCATATTAATTGTAAACATATGGAATTAGCCTCTTCTGTAACCCACTCAAAAAAATTTCTGTAATCATTCCAAAATGGTCTCTTAGATTCAAAGATGAAGGAGCAGGAAATTTTCTTCAAGCCTATGTCCAGCTCCACTGTGGTTTAACATGGGGACAGCAAGTAACCCTGGTGACTTGATATTCACTAAAATGTTCTATATACTGTTTAACCCCTGACAGAAGGCACTGAGTTCATTTGTTCTCTAGAAATGGAGATACTTTATATGAATGCAGCCAAGAACATAGTTTATATTTAAATATTTTGTGAAATGTACAATTTTATGTAATCTGATCATGCTACAATAATGAAAAAAAATCTTTGTAAAAGATTCATCACCATTTTTTTTCTAAAAATCTTTTGGTTTGAATTTTTAAATTTTAAGTGAAATTTTTGAAAGTCCACAAAGTACAAAGAATATTGCAATAAACAAACATGATCTCACTACCTGGTATGAGTACTTATTAATATTTTGTCATATTTACCTTCAATATAAAAAATAAAAAACACAGACAGAACTGTGTGTGGTGGTACACACCTGTAATCCCAGCACTTTGGGAGGCCAAGGAAGGAGGATTCCTTGAGGCCAAGAGTTGGAGAGCAGCATGGGAAACATAGCAAGACCCCATCCCACAAAAAAGTTTTAAAAATCAGCTGGACAGGGTGGCACCTGCCTGTAGTCCTGGCTAATCAGGAGGCTGAGGCATGTGGATTGCTTGAGCCCAGAAGCTTGAGGTTGCAGTGGGCTATGATCGTGCCACTGCACTCAAGCCTGAGCAACAGAGCGAGACTCTGTCTCTAAAAAGAAAGAAAAGAAACTCCACAGTTAATATATTAATATAATCTTGTTTAAAATATACAATATTAACAAATAAGTCTAAAATTTAATTGAACCATCACCTCTATCTCCACTTAAGCAACCTCTATCCAGTCAGTCCAGTCTTCATATTTTTGCACTTACTATGTGTGCTCACCAACCTCTGACTTGTGGGCCTCTGAAAATAATTTACATAAACGGCTCCTTTCGTATACGATTCTGTATTTTCCTCTTTACAATCAATATTACATTTTTGCAATTTGTCCTTTTTGAGATGGATAGATGAGGGACAAATGATGACAGAGAGGGAGAAAGAGAGGGGGTGGAGGAAGACTGGTTCACTCCTTTATAATTGTTTTCAAAATTTCAATGTTTAGGTATTGTGGCATTAGCATTAGATCAGAATAAAATATGATAAAACATGCACAGAAGACAATGTAAATCCAAAGCCTACTATCAAGAACACTCTGGTATCTTTGGAGGTCATTAAATAGTTTTTAGTATAGATTTTTAAAAAGCTGAATTTGTCATTGCTTCGTCTGATGACTGAATTTTTACAAAACGATAAAAGGCCAATTCTCTTTTCTGAGCTGTATGAAGCTTTTTCTTGGATCTTCTGATTCCTCACCATTTTTTAGACTTAGGGTTGGTATTACTATGGTTTGTCAGAGTTAGATGGAAATTCTACACAGTCATGCATTACTTAACAATGGGATACATTCTGAGAAATATATCATTAGGTAATTCTGTCATGTGAGCAACATAGAGTTTATTCTCCCAAACTCAGATGTAAAGACTGCTACACACCTAGGCTTTATGGTATAGCCTATTATCTTAGGCTACAAACCTGTACAGCATGTTACTGTACTAAATACTGTAGGCAACTGTAATGCAATAATAAATATTTGTGAGGCCGGACATGGTGGCTCACACCTGTAATTCCAGCACTTTGGGAGGCTGAGGTGGGCGGATCACCTGAGGTCAGGAGTTCAAGACCAGCCTGACCAACATAGAGAAACACCATCTCTACTAAAAATACAAAACTAGCTGGGCATGGTGGTAACCCAGGAGGCAGAGGTTGCAGTGAGCTGAGATCGTGCCATTGCATTCCAGCCTGGGCAACAAGAGTGAAACTCTGTCTCAGAAAAAAAAAAAAAAGTATTTGTGCATCTAAACAGAGAAAAATTACACTAAAAATACAGTATTATAATCTCATTGTATAAGCAGTCCATGGTTGACTGAAATATTATGTAGCACATGACTGTATCCAATAGCCACATCCTGAGCCTGAAATTTCCTTGTGTTGTGAGTCAGAGTAAATTTTCTTTTTTTTTTTTTTTTTTTGAGGCGGAGTCTCGCTCTGTCCCTCGGACTGGAGTGCAGTGGCCCGATCTCAGCTCACTGCAAGCTCCGCCTCCCGGGTTTACGCCATTCTCCTGCCTCAGCCTCCTGAGTAGCTGGGACTACAGGCGCCCGCCACCTCGCCCGGCTAGTTTTTGTATTTTTAGTAGAGACGGGGTTTCACCGTGTTAGCCAGGATGGTCTCGATCTCCTGACCTCGTGATCCGCCCGTCTCGGCCTCCCAAAGTGCTGGGATTACAGGCTTGAGCCACCGCGCCCAGCCGAGTCAGAGTAAATTTTCAAAAGTTTAATAATTATGCTCTAGGAGACACAATTTTGCTGAAATGGCTGTGCTCTGCTTCTCTTTGGATAAAAAGTTCAGGAGGGAAACCTCTTTGGTGTGATCTGGCGAAACTCAATCAAAATGTAGCAGAAAATTCCTCAGGTAGTATCTAGTCTGAGAAATCTGGATGTACCCCATACAGTTTCATGTCCAGATCTAGAATTGTGAATGCCAGCAGGCTGGCCTGCCTCCTATTCCCCACAAACCCACCACTCCCTCCAACCTGCCACCCTCCCACGGTCCGCCCACCTCCTCTCAGGGCTTACCCTGGTAAAGCCCCTTGTTGGAACTGGAGATTGAGCTCTGCTGAGTTCTTGGGGCCTGGCCAGATCAGATAGCCTAAGTTACCTCGGAGTTCCTGACATGAAAAATTGTAGGAGAAACTGAAATCACAAACATATGCATTTTTCATCACACTTCATAAATATCATAAGTTGTAAGCAAATTGTGCTTAGGAAAAAATAAGTAAAGTAAAGCATGTTTAGGAAAACAATGCTTTTTGGAAAGCTTTGTTTTCTACCTTGGTTATCCCTGTCCATAGTCTCCTATTTGTTATCAACTTTGGAATATGACAACTTTCTTTTATAATAATTATTTACATAAAATTACACGTTCGCCAAGATGATGATATTGAAGATGTAGTAGGCTTGGTGAGAGGGCAGCCTAGCTCTGGTTCTTCTATCATTTAGCTGAAAGACTTTAGGCAAGTCACTTAACCTCTCTGGTCTTCCTAAGCATCAAGGGAAGCTTTCGTTAAGAAGGGCTCCAATATTATAATGTCAGCCGCTGCCTTTCCTTTTTCTCTGGTGAAAATATGAGAGAGAGAAATATACTCACCAACTCGCTCACTGAACCATGGAACTTTTTTGGAGCATCAAAGGTAGTGAAGAGAAAACATCTAGTATTGGGGATTGTTAAGCAGACCCAGAGAGAACTTATTTTGCAAAAACAAAACAAACAGCAGAGGGGATAAAGAAGAACTCCCTCCCCATATTCACACTCACACTCTATCCTTGCATACAAATTATTTTTAAATTTAGCAAGCATCCAATTTCTTTCTTTTCTTTTCTTTTTTTTTTTTGAGACGGAGTCTCGCTCTGTCGCCTAGGCTGGAGTGCAGTGGCGCGATCTCGGCTCACTGCAAGCACCACCTCCAAGGTTCACACCATTCTTCTGCCTCAGCCCTCCCGAGTAGCTGGGACTACAGGCACCTGCCACCATGCCTGGCTAATTTTTTTTTTAAATATATTTTTAGTAGAGATGGGGTTTTACTGTGTTAGCCAGGATAGTCTCGATCTCCTGACCTCATGATCCGCCCGCCTCAGCCTCCCAAAGTGCTGGGATTACAGGCATGAGGCACCGCACCCAGCCGTAAGCATCCAATTTCTATTTCTGAATGCCGCATTTCTGTTCATTAAGACATAGTCATAAGGAAAAGAACATGTCTACTAAACATCTGCTCATTTTTAGAGAAAGGCCAATACGGGTGGCTGAAAATTTTCATCCATATTTTCTAATTTTTCTACAATGAGTTTTAGCATTTGTGCAATAATATTGAAAATATTTTTAAATAAATAAGGGAAGAGAGTTTTACATCTATCTTCTTTGTCTTATAAAAATGGCAGAATTCCCTGAGACTGAAATGTCTCTTGCTCATATATTTGAGAGTTGAAGTTAATGCTGGTCTTCAGGTATAGGAATGAGAGTGACAGGACATCAAGGTTTAACACTATTTAACATTAAGTATGTAGGAATTATGACCGGGAAGCTATGTATCGGCATCTTCTCTGAATATTTTTTATTACTCCAAATTGTAAAATTTAACATTTCAAATTATTATTATTATTATTTTTTTTTTTTTGAGACGGAGTCTCGCTCTGTCGCCCAGGCTGGAGTGCAGTGGCCAGATCTCAGCTCACTGCAAGCTCCGCCTCCCGGGTTTACGCCATTCTCCTGCCTCAGCCTCCCGAGTAGCTGGGACTACAGGCGCCCGCCACCTCGCCCGGCTAGTTTTTTGTATTTTTTAGTAGAGACGGGGTTTCACCGTGTTAGCCAGGATGGTCTCGATCTCCTGACCTTGTGATCCGCCCGTCTCGGCCTCCCAAAGTGCTGGGATTACAGGCTTGAGCCACCGTGCCCGGCCTCAAATTATTTTTTATTGTAAAATGGATAGAATACAATCTGGGAAAAATAATATTTTCCAGTTTTTGTTGGGTTTTTACATGTCTATGCTAGAAAATATTAATAATATAGGAAAACTAATTGCATTTCAATTTTATGTGAAAATTATACTCTACAAAATATACACATTTAATTGGTAAATGTATTTTAAAGTGAAAGTATCCAGAAGTTAATTGGTGACAATCTAACAATAACACTGATAAAAACTCTTGTGAGCAGTAAGAAAAGATAGCTTGATTTATGTTTCCTTAAATATGCAACAAAGGATCTTTTAAGTTAATTTTGTTTTATTGTTAGATTGTTACCAAGTAACTTCCAAAATTAGCCGCAACTTGATTCCTATGTCTAAGCCTCTTTGTCTTAAAGAGAAGGTATGTAATGAGACAATCAAACATTTGCCTGTTCTTTAGCACTGGGAATAAGAGGCAACAAACACCACCCAAGGGAAAGTGATGAGAAAAAAAGTAACAATGGTCAAATACTGAGCCAAGATGGGAGTTAGTCTTCGTTATACATTGTGTCATGTAACCATCATGACAGCACCACCAGTAGGTATTAGCTTCATTTTCACATGTTAGGAAACTGAAATTAGAAGACAGTAACTTATCTGAGCCAATTAAGGGGAGTAGCCTGCATTCAATTTGTGACTGAAAAGTTTACCAGGCAAATTATATCTGCACAATAGTAGACTATAGGTATTTCTCAGTCAACTGAGTTCAGTCAACCCTTTGCTTTGGTTTCATTTAAAAACTTCCTTGCTTTCATAAGATCCAGAAAACAGCAGCATGGGTTCAATAACCTACTTGAAATACTGGTTTAATTGGTGGTTAGGCCTTTTACTTTCTATTCTTTTCTGTGATATCAACAGTAATAACAATAAAAATGTTAATAGCAACATATTCTTATATTCTTCCATTTTTCAATTTGAAGAAAATCTTTTTGAAACACATGAAGAATTTGAGAAATTAATCCAAGGTGAGATAAACGCCTTGTTATTTGTGATGTTGCATTAGACCAAAGAGATGAGATGGTCTCTCCATTAATATGAAAGGCGCTCTCTCTCTCTCTCTCCCTCATATTCTAAATAAGAGCAGTAAAAATTATGCAAACAGTATCTATCCATATCCTATCTCCATATAAGGAAGATAGTGCTTGGATCTTGCAACTAGGAGGAGCCCTGCCTCCAAGTTTCTAAGCTGTAATAACTCCAACCCCCTTCCTTTGTTTTTGTTGCCCTAGGGATAATGTCTTCTTTAGCAGTTGCCAACTTCATGATACT
The DNA here is from genome assembly GCF_000951035.1 of Colobus angolensis palliatus. Classification (NCBI taxonomy): domain Eukaryota; kingdom Metazoa; phylum Chordata; class Mammalia; order Primates; family Cercopithecidae; genus Colobus; species Colobus angolensis. The sequence continues at coordinate 4,358,176 of NW_012118599.1, forward strand.
GCACTGTTCCTTTGTTGCTTTCGGTTCCCCAAGATACAGTTCATTCCTTTATATTTAATGCTCTGTGCTAAAGTACCTGATATGGTTCTGTCTCCCAGCTAGATTCTGAAACCAATGGAAAGGAGAACTGCCTCAACTTCAGGTGTTAAATGGGAAAAACGCAGAGCCAGCCTTACTGTTGCCATTCTGAGGCAGAGAGAGAGAAAGAGAGAAAGTACCTCTAGTCTTTTAAATTTAACGATTGTTCTCTCTAGTTACAGTTGGTTGGTTGGTTAGTTGGTTGGTCTGTTGGTTGGTTGGTTTTAATGCAAAGATTCCTTGGGAAGATTGAAAAAGTAAGCCCGAAGCAGAGAGAGCTGTCAGCCAGAAGGGAGATCACTGGGATTCCAAGAAGGGAGGGGTAGGACATGGAAGGCTGATGTGGGAGAACATTGGGAAACCATGTGTAGAAGAACGTGCAGGGAGGCAAATGTCAAGACATGCTTTGAATTCCAGGCAGTTTAAATATTTATGCTTATTTTCCTATAAGAAAATGGGGAATAACAGAAAGGTTTTAGGCAGAGGCTTATGGCTTCAGGAAAACAACCAGAAAGAGCATGTTGGGTAGATAAATGTTGTGGTAGTTCAGAGGTAAAAAGAGGGTGACCATAGGAAAGGAGAATAAGGAATGAGAAAGGACAATTCTTGGCCAGAGAGAAAACTTTGTACCTACCAGAGTACTCAACATCATTTTCTTGCACTCTAAACATTTTTGTATGAGTGAATGGGTAAATATTTCTCCTTTTACTTGGCGTCTAAAAATATTTGATTACATAGTTCCATTTTGTAGCACCTTTAAAGAAAACAGTTACTACTATCACAGACAATAAATAACCCAACTTTCCTTTGTGTATTTTAAGGTGGAACCCTGATGTATGGACAACACTTGCCCATGGTCAAAACTCATGGAATGAATTTGGTAGAAACCAGAGCCATCCTAAGATAGATAGCTGCAAAGTATGACTTGTATGGAGGGAACCTGAAGGAGCAAGCCTGGTACAACAATCGCTTCTATCTTAGAATAAAACTTAAAAGAAAAAAAAAAAGTTTTAAGCTTATTAGCAGTCATGTGTAGCGTAGTTCTGATAGATTAATGGAAAGTTCTTTTCTGGTTTTTTAACTTTGTATTATAGAAAAATCTAACATATCAAAGGAAAGAGACTAGTATAATAAACTCTACACACAAAATTTACCTTTGACAATGACTAATTCATGGCCGATTACACAGTTTCTTTAATTTTCTGATTCTATATTTAGCTCTTTATTAGCTGTTTATTGTTTCTTTATTTACTAAAGCAAAGACGTTGGTAAAGTACATCTACCACTTTTTTGTGAATTTGTGTTTCCCCCCACAAGGTGGAAATGGCACACAGAGTAAATCACCAGAACACAGATTCAAAATTTTCGAGGGAGGAACATTCTAACCCCACGCAATTGATTCTGGAAGTGGTTGTTGGAAACTACCTCATTAATCTCTGGTCACACCAACATCTGCCCCATGGCCTCCCAGACATTAGTAAATTCCTTGGTGCAGGCACCAGTCCTTTTACAATAGGCAGACCCATCGACAAACTGACAAAATAGTCTTATTTTACCTGGGGTTTATAACAGCAACCCTAAATTGCAAATTATTGCACAGAATTAGAAAACCATTAATTGGTAAACAACAAATAATCCATCTTTACTAAATGAGATGTGTTTTAAATAAATTTCTGAAGCCATTGTTTTATTTCAAAAATGTATGTTTTCAGAAACTTAGCTTTAAACATTTCAATGTAGTAAAAATTTTAAAATTGATCTTGTATTTTTAAATCTCAACAAAAGCTTTCTCTTGCTTTCTAGTAGTTTCTCACTGACTTAGAAGCCAAATTTCTCCTGAAGTCTCCCTGCAGTGTAGTTTAACATGTTCCCCTGTCTCTGTATTTTTATAAATTGGTAGTTGGATTTAGAGGCTTTATCAGATTCAGGTTCTAGTGGTTTTTGCAAGGCTACTTTTGGTGGTGTTGTGTTCCTCTGTTAGGAAACATAAAATATCTGCTTGTCTATTCTTTATGATATCAGTAGCCACTGGTGTTCCGTGCTAACATTCCTTCTGCATCTATTATCTGAAATATTTCTTTTTCTTCTCTTTTCTTTTTTTGAGATGGAGTCACTGTGTAACTCAGGCTGTAGTGCAGTGGCACAGTCTTGGCTCACTGCAACTTCTGCCTCCCAGGTCCTGGTTCAAGCAATTCTCCTGCCTCAGCCTCCCGAGTAGCTGGGATTACAGGCACATGTCACCGCGCCCAGCTAATTTTTGTATTTTTAGTAGAGATGGGGTTTTACCATGATGGCCAGGCTGGTCTTGAACTCCTGACCTCGTGATCCACCTGCCTCAGCCTCCCAACATGCTGGGATTACAAGCATGAGCCACTGTGCTCGGCCTGAAATATTTCTATAAAGAAAAGCTTCTGCTAACACAAGAAAGGGGCTAACAAGCAAAATGAAACATCAAAAAAGAAAAACAAGGGCCAGGAACGGTGGTTCATGCCTGTTATCCTAGCACTTTGGGAGGCAGAGGCAGGTGGATCACATGAGGCCAGGAGTTTGAGACCAGTCTGGCCAATATGGCAAAACCCTGTCTCTACTAAAAATACAAAAATTAGCTGGGTGTGA
>NW_012118599.1:4360919-4367047 GCF_000951035.1 Colobus angolensis palliatus
AGGTGGATCACATGAGGCCAGGAGTTTGAGACCAGTCTGGCCAATATGGCAAAACCCTGTCTCTACTAAAAATACAAAAATTAGCTGGGTGTGGTGGTGCTCACCTGTAATACCAGCTAATTGGGAGACTGAGTCACTTGAACCCAGGAGGCAGAAGTTGCAGTGAGCTGAGACTGTGCCACTGTACTCCAGCCTGGTCAACAGAGTGAGACTCTGTGGCAAATAAAAAGAAGAAAAAAAAGAAAGAAAAAGAAAAAACGTCCTTTCTTCTACTCTGTGGTTACTTGGACATACAGTTTCCAAGACTGATGCTTGATTCTTTCCCTTTGTTTACTATTTCCAAATAATGAGTTGGTTTATTTGCAGCGACCTGTTAATTAGTGTTGTTTTCATATGATTATGAACTCATCAATTCAAAACATCTTTGATGTGTTTCAATTAACTTCAGGTATCATTCTTATTTATGCTCAAATTGTCCCACCTTTGGCCAATGGGAGCCAATGGGAATTTTTAGTCTGACCCTAGTGGTCTCTGATAACTTCCTTATTATCTGGTATAAGATGATAATCCCAATTAATTCTGAACATCTCCTGCTCCAGACCTGGGCTCAGTCATTTCTCTAAGAAGCTCTGGTTCCTTTTAATGAAAAACAGTTTTTAAATAGATCTTTCATATAAACTGAAAATGAATTACTTACTATTAGTGCTTTCGTTGGTGTATTATTATGATAAAACCTTGTGCATGTTACAAACTTTGTATTTCAAAACTCTTTCAACCATATAAACCCACAACAATCCTAATGCTCAGAATAGTACTCTCCTGGTTATCTGTTGCTATAGAATGTGATCTCTCATGGTGCTGAGTTGACAGGGCTCAGCCGAGTGGTTCTCTCCAAGTCTCTCATGGAATGCCTTACTCAAGTGTCTGGCACTTGGATTGGGAGAGCTGGTGTCATGCCAGATCCCTATTAACTTCAATAGGGATGGCACCATGTATAAGAGTCTAAAGAAGAGACCTAGAGCCAGCAAACAAGACTTGGGATTTATTGAGGGGACTTACATACAACGCGGTCCAGTGGTGGCAGGCTGGACAGGAGAACAACTACCATTGTAAAAAGCATGCTGGTTATATGGCACTTTCACTTAGCACCCTCTTCCTTGCAACCTCCACCTGGCAACCTTTATGTAACCCAGAACAAAGGGCCTCAATCCTTTGCATGGCCTGCATTCCACAGGATGGGCCAGGGGTTCAGATGCTCCTCATAGATAAGGAATGAATCTCTAGGTGGGCCACTCCTGGATTCCTTAGCTTGGAACTCCAAACACAAATTCTTCTTAGACCACAGGACCATTTTCAGGGTATTGCTATCAAGTACATCTGCCATACAGCTGGACCATATGGGCCTAATGGGGCATCTGTCTCTCTCCACATGCCTTCTTCACAGGACTAGCTTGGGCTTCCACACGGCATGAGGTTCTCAGTGTAGTTGGACTTTGTACATAGTAGCTGGTTGGCCTCTGAGCAAATGTTCCAAGAGAACCCAGTAGAAGCTGGGAGACTTATGTCCTAGATATACAAGTCTAAGGACATTACTTCCTCACATTCTGTTGACCAAGCAAGTCTCTGAGGCCCACTCAGATTCAAGGGGAGAATGAAACTTACTCTAAATCAGAGAAGTAGCAAAGAATCTGAGGCCATTTTAAGACATGCACTGCTATTGTAGGTTAAAGGAACTGTGGTTCAAAAAGATTAAGAGACTCATCTTGGACCCAGACCAAAGTTTCCCAAGGCCCACACCAGTAGTCTCACTATGTCATGGTATCTTGTCAAATATAACATCCATGTTTCCATACATTCTGGCACAGAGATGTGGGTGGCAGCAAGTGGGAACTTGTGTAAGTTTTGTGTTCTATGAAACTGCTCTATGATGTTTGAGAACCTTCAATCCAGATGGAGATGTGTTTGGCAGTGCAGAGGTCCTATTACCTCTTCTTCCACATGCATCACCGGTAGCAGCATGGGTGATCTCACTATTATTACAACAACTAAATAGCCATAAATGATATTTGCCCAATTTGCTGCTTTGGGATTATTTTAATACTTTGTGTGTATGTATTTTATTAACACTACTGTTACATAATTGACAGTCACATACATATAATTGCTCACACACTTTGATCCTACAACTTTTCTATCTCTCAGTTGGATCTAAAGGAACAGTATGCTGCTGAAAATGCTTGGCTTTAGCTCCTGGAACAATGCTCCATGAGAACACTTGATAACTAAGAGGGTGAAACTGAGGCACTACTTAAAATGTTTCTTTGGCCTGTGAAGTGAGAGTTCCCTTTATCTGTAACTCTTTTTTGAATTACCATCCTTTTTCTAGGATTGGTATGTATGTAGAAGGCTTGAAGGACCTGAGTGACATGATTATGTTCTTGCCACTCTCTCTGCCTGAAGAGGAGATGAATCTTGCACACATCCTTGAAAAAGCCACTACAAGATTCTTCCCTGTCTGTGAGAAGGTAAGCAACCAACTCCTGCCCTGCTTTATGACTTGGATCAAGGGGGAGAAAAAGAAACAATACTAAAAATAGACAAAGAATTTTATCAATAAAGATCTCCAAACCCTTTGTGAAAGCTCAAAATTCTTCCCACACTTGCAGTTATACGACAAATCTGCTCTCCTTCCTCTCACCCTGGTCTTCTGGATTTTATTTTTTAAAGAATTGTATGCATAATTTCAGCACTATCTGTGGTTCTGGTGCTGACAGAATTTCAGTTACCTGCTTTAAAATAGGGCCTAATAAATAAGATTCTAAAGGAGGAAATCCCACACTAATGAGAGAGCTGGGGGAGAGGGGATGGATATTATTTCTAAAATATACTGGACAGTCCTGGGGCTCAGGGCTGTTTATAAGGTTAGAATTCTACGCAGTATTCTAAAAGTTAAAAAATTGTTTTAAACGTAATGCTTCAGCATTCATGTCTCTGCATTTTTAACATCTGTAAAATGCTGTCTTAAAGCTTGCACTTAGTCAGGGTTGGATGCCTTCTTTAGTTATCAGTGCTCTTCACCTCCAGGTGCATTGAATATAATATTGGTAAGTCTAGGAAAAGATGATGAAAAATGTTAGGGCTTGGTAAAAACAAAGAAAAAAGAACCAGATAAGTTTTTCAAACTCAACTGCCATGCTGGTTTAATCTATCCTTTTTGGGTTGAATAACAATAGTTCTCATTAAATGATTTAATACATATATTTGAATATATTTATCATGATCAACAATTTTAGAGCCTAATCATGTAACATAGATTATCTCGTTGATACTTATGTATTTGGCATAGATGACAGATACCCTAACTTCCTCAGTTAGACTTTTCCCTTAATTACACTTGGTGAGTTCCTAGCTCCAACTGGATCAAACTGTGAATATTCTACATCCCCAAGTTTTCCCCATATTGTTTCCTTCAAAAGTATTTAAAAGATAATATATTCCTTTGTAATCAGCATGTAATTTAAGATTTTTTATCATACAAATACTGACAACAGAGTGAATGTTTACCACCACCATGTGGTAAACTAATGCATGAAGCTTTTGTTGTAAGATACTATGAAGCACAGACTTCTCATAACTAAAAATGGGACTGTAAGTGCACTAAGAACAGTGCTAATAATAATAATGGCTCATCTTTACTGAGTGTCAAGTGCTGTGCTATACAATTTGCATGTATTAATCCATTTAATTTTCATAATAACTCCACAAGATACTATGTGGTTGCTTCATCTGTAAATAAGAATAAATTATTTCCTCATTTACAGATGAAGCAACTATATCTTTAAGAAGCAACATAACTTGCCCAATGTCATACAACTAATAAAGCTGGAACCTGTACTCAGGTCTCTGCTCACATATCAAAACATCATGAGGTCTATGGCCTGGAATGTACCTTAGTGACCACCTCCTCCAAACTTACATTTCATTTTGTATTTGACCAATTTTGACTCAAAGTCATAATTTACAGCCCTATTTGAAGAAAATTTGCTTATAAAAATGAGGGTTGGGTCCCTCTGAGAATGACACTCCCCCTGCAAACACAGTACCTTCCAAAGAGCAGCACACCAAAGAACACACCCTGAGATGGTGCAAGGAGAAAATACCATCAGCCCCAGAAGAGCCACCAATGGAGGGTGTGGTGCGAAAATCACTCTACAGAGGTTCACGGGATAGGTACAGGGAGAGGAGGTGAAAAGAAGACAAGCACATGAGATAAAGCTGTTTCCTATGTTCAGAATAAGTCAGGAGGATTTAAGCTATTCCATTCCTTTCACCTCATGAAGCCCAAGAGAAATGGAGTTTGCTCACACAGCTAGCCGGTGGCCAAGAACAGATTAGAAGCCAGGTCTCTTAACTTCTAGAAGACTTTCTGCCAAATCAAGCTGACTTTAAATTATATGTTAGGTGTGTCCTTCATCTTCTGCCTTTTCCTTATTAACCATCATGCAGGCACTGAGAGACCACAGACAAGATTTTCTTGTGTGCAATTGGCTGAGCTGGGCTGATACACAGCAACCTGAAGTTATCTTAATGACTGAAGAGTGCAAACCCAGTGTCCTCTTGGGCTTTCCTCTGCTAAAGGTAATGCTACCCAAATAGCTCCCAAGAACTGCAGGGAGAATGAATTTGTATTATCCACTTATTCTTTCATTCAGTCATTCACCATCATTTATGAACCTACTAACTTCTTTATGCTAAGGCCTGTGCTAGAAATACGAAGATGCCCTCAAGGCAGCTATCTCCTGACGAAACCAAGCGCATAGACTGGTAACTTCAGTATAATGTGGTAAACTAAAACGTAACATAAGAGAAAGCAGATGTCTTGAACTCCTGGGCTCAAATGATCCTCCTGCCTCAGCCTCCCAAAGTGCTGGGATTACAGGCACGAGCCACTGCACCTGACCTATATTACATTATAAACATGTTTTGACATTGTTAGTCTCCCTCATTTCTTTACAATGCAGTCTATTTTTGAAACTTTTCTTGATTATATGTATATTCCATTTATTATGTTCAAAATAACCTTTTTTAACAAGAAAGAAATATTTTAATTGTTATAAAAACAAAGGAGGCAGATATTAGAAACTGCATTTCATAAAACAATGAAACTTTGTTTAAATGTTTTCATGATCATCTTCCTGCGGACACCATTCATTTTAAAAGTCCTAGTCAAGACCATTAAGCAGCTTCATCTTCTATGTTTTAAAAAAACCCTAGAGATTTAAAAAACAGTAAAGAATTTCACTATCTTTATATATCTTATAAAGTTATTAAATTTTTCAGTGTCAAGAGGAAAACATTACCCCATACCTAGCTTCATTACTGGAAGGTGGACACCTGATTCAGCAATACTCATTAACAGGTAGGTAGATTACGTGTGTTGACTGTAGTAAAGCCATTTTACAATCAACTTAGGAAGTAACAATACCAGCCAAACACACAGGGACACAAACACCAAAAATGATATGTTTAGTATGTACAAATAGCTACACTTGGGGCATGGCTATCAAGTAACAAGACTGATTTAATACTGTATAGTCATAGCACATTAAAAATATATTGCTAGAGGGATAATGGTACCACACATGAAAAATGTCTATATGGAAAAGGCTGCGATTTATTGCAAAGCATAATATATAGCAAATTCCAAGGAAGGGCAAATAATTTTTAAACAAATCTTTAAATTTAATGGCTTAGGCTAAAGCCTCAGTTACTTTTTGGAGGATTCATAACAAATAGGGGTTGAAGAATGATTTTCCTTTTTTCTTGTTCTTTTTTTTGGAAATGAAATCTCGCTCTGTTCCCCAAGCTGAGTATAGTCACACAATCTTGGCTCACTGCAACCTCTGCCTCCCAGGTTCAAGAGATTCTCCAGCCTCAGCCTCCCAAGTAGCTGGGACTACAAGTGCCCGCCACCACCCCTGGCTAATTTTTGTATTTTTAGTAGAGATGGGTTTCACCATGTTGGCCAGGCTGGTCTTGAACTCCCGACCTCAGGTGATCTGCCTGCCTCTGCCTTCCAAAGTGCTGGGATTACAAGTGTGAGCCACCACACCCAGCTTTCTTTTTTT
>NW_012118599.1:4367252-4420646 GCF_000951035.1 Colobus angolensis palliatus
TAGCTGGTCTCGACCTCATGATCCTGACCTCATGATCTGCCCACCTCAGCCTCTCAAAGTGCTAGAATTACAGGTGTGAGCCACCACACCGGCCTTTTTTTCTTTTCTTTCTTCTGATATTTTTGTTTCTTTCGCAATGTCCTCTTCAGTGGAACTGGATGAATAAGACCTCTTTGTTTTTTAAAAAAATTGATTTTCTCTTTGCTTTTTCTTCTCCTCTTATTTTTTTCCTGTAATACCTGCAATTTATTCAGTTCTTCATTTTATTCATCAGTCTTCACTATGTCCTTTTGGGGTCTACTTGGAGAAAGTTGCAGCATTCAAAAGTCAGGTGGCTAGGAAGCCACATTTTTTACAGCCTGCTCTGACACTGTCCTTGTTGCAACCTGGGACTGCCATGATGTTGGTAAGAGGGGTCACTGGAGACTCTGGCTTTCTAGAACACACTTGCTTCCCATTAGCTGTGAGGATGAGTCACTGCTAAAGTGGCCACTTTCACCCGTGCCACAGCCTAACCTGATTTTAAATAGTGAAAATCAAAAACAACTTAAATGTCTCATACCTGAGAAACGTCTACATAAATGAGGATACATTCATTGGATAGAATTCTATGCAGCCACTTAAAGTTATGTTTTCAAAGATTACATAACATGAAAAATGCTTCTGGCATAAGAAAAATGAGGACTTCTCTTTATTGTATACCAGGATGCTTTAGAATGTTTGTTTTTATAAATAATGTTGCAACAACATCTTTGTAGGTGTAGATTTTTCCACGTTTAAGATTACATCATTAGGATACAATTTTTAAAATGGAATCACTTGGTAATAGCCTATGAATATTTTTGTGGTTGAGAAATATGGCTAACTTGCAAAGTGGCAGTATCACTTTGCAATGCCACACAATGTATGAAAATCCCAATTATCCCCCACCTCCACCAGAATGTGGCTCATTTGCATTTTACTTTGTTTTGCTATATTCTTCTCTCATGGATAGGGTTCTTTTGCATTTTAGAAATTCAAGGCCAGAAGCAGCCACATCCCCACAATTAATAAATTTCTCCAACCTGGAAGCCAAAGGAAGTCTCCACTGGATGAAGAATCCATTGAGACTGTGAAGAACATATTTAAATTGGAACGTGGCATGTTTCTCAAAAACATGAGCAGTACAGTAGCTGAGTATTAACAAATGAAACAAATGAAGTCTAAGAAACGTAGTAAATATTTCACTCTGCATTTGTAGCAGACCCATAAAAATATCATAAAGCCACGTTAACTAATAAAGTAATAAAACATGAAGAAATAAACTGCCTAATACCTGTAAGCTAGACAGCCTTTTCTATTTTTCATAAGACAAGAAAACACCAATTAATCAGAGCCATCCAAGTATGAATCCTTCTGGATTCTATGTATTGCAAAAGAGTAAAATCACAAATACGCAAATGGATGTCAAAGATTTCTTTAAAAACAAAACAAAACAAAAAGCACACACATCACCATCATTCACTTCTACTACCTTTTGGGAAAAGTCCAGGGAACAGCATAGCTTCAAACTAGTTTCTTAAACTTTCAATCACTAGAATATTCTGCAGACACGGCATGTATTTCTAGGATCAATTTCACAGTTAGTTTCTACTTCAGTATCATAATCGGTTTTGACTATTATAAGCTGCTGTCCGTCGGAATCTGAAGATTCTCCTCAATCATCTCTGACAGCTACCGGGTGAGCAGAGCACCTCAATGATGACGGCTTTTTCCAGCCTTGCCTGTGGTAACAACCTCTTTGCCACCATTAGGATTCAAGGGATTTTTTTTCTTCTTCTTTAAATTGGGTTTTAAGTACGTCAAAGAATTTTATCTAGATTTCCTATTCAGTTCAACTGGTAGAGCTTTTTTCTTTCCTTAATTGAATTACTTATCACTGAAAGTTTAACAACCTCCTTGAAAGTCAGTTGGGAAGGGTAACCGATGGAACAGAACCACATGAACTCTGCTGTTATCAGCTGAGGACCCTACACTTTCACTTAAAGAAAGGGTTTGAAATATGACACCACTGCACAGAGCCAACAGGATAGGAACTGTAGATTTTTAGAGCTCTAAGGGGTCGAGCATTTAGTTCAATTCCTCCTTAAGGACGAGAAACGGAGTCAGAGGGAAAGGAAATGACCTTCCAAAGAGCATAAGGTGGGTGGAAGAATTGGGCTGGGATTCACGTTTCCTGATGTTGAATTTGGGCCCTAAAAGTGCCTTGGACATTAAAAGTTATAACTATGCCTAAAAATAAAGGGGTAATTTGAAACAAAATTGGTTTTGTTTCAGAATTGTTCCTCTTTAAGAGAGAAAAAAGATCTACTCCTGAGGAAGTAGAGTGTTGGTTTAAATAAACCCTCCTTCACAAACCTTTTCGTTAATAATTGAACATTTAAATGTCAAAGATGATTTGAGTATTTAGAGGAAAAACTAACATGAAAGAAACAGGTTTGAACCAAAATGTCTTTTATTTGAATACTGAATACATTCTGTTAGGACGTAAGAGTGTGCTAAGAATAAATTTTTTAAAGAAAAAAATAGCACTGGCAGCAATACAATTAAAATGGAAAAAGCATAATTTCTAATAATTTCAAATATAACACAAATGACAAATAGATACATTAGCATTCTGTGAACTCCACTTAAGAAGTGCTTTATGTGACAAGTTGTAGTTTAAGCTTACTTGAAACATGAGTATTCGGAATTTTCAAAAAATACCAAATATATAGAAAATAGACACAGCAAATGGAAGCTCGTATCATGATTCATTAGACACTTTTAATGAAAACAGTGCTTGACAATTAGAAAACAGTTAAAACTTTGCTTTAGAAAAAAACTACCTCAAACTAATGTTCATATTAGAGGTGACAGTGCTATTTGTGTTTCTAGCATTCCATATTGAAGTTTATCTTTTAAATACAAAAAAATAATGCTCTGCCCATTATAGCAGGATGACATGAACTTAGTTTTCTGTTCCTCCAGATGCTTAGAGCAGCAACAAGACAAGTCTCAGGATCATCATGAGGCTGGATTTAAAATAAAACAAAGACAAAGGGGGAGTCACTTTTATCTGGCATAAGACAAAGGGTCATGCACTCGCCTACCCATTGGTGTTACTAATCTCGGCTTGGGGACTATCCCAGTTCAACCCCTTGGAGGATTAAAACATCCCAGACATAACTGAATTAGCCACTTTAAAATGTTCGCTAAATGAATAAGGAAAAATCAGAACCTGCTGTCCTGAAAACCTTGGATGAGGGTTTATAAGACAAAGGTTTGGGAAGAAACAAACTTTCAAAAGCTAGTAAAATAAAGCAACTTGAAAAAATAATCAAGGACCAACTTGGGGGAGTTACTAGTTACTAATTTAATCTCAGCTACTTTCTATTAACTGAGGCCTTCTTCTGGATGCATAAACCCTACTTTTTTTTTTTTTTTTTTTTCTGATGGAGTCTCACTGTGTCACCCAGGCTGGAGTGTACTGACGCAATCTTGGTTCACTGAAACCTCCACCTCCTGAGCTCAAGCAATTCTGCCTCAGCCTCCCAAAGTGCTGGGATTATGGGCGTGAGCCACCGCACCTGGCCCATAAACACTACTTCTGATTCTTCCCACCAGCAAGTATCACTTTTAGAACAGGGCTATAACTGGAAAGCTGTCTTTTGTAATTACACTCCTCCTCCCCTCCCTGAAAATTCCAGTGTGACTAGAGTAGAAAAAGTAGTAGTGTGACTAAAGTAGAAAGAGGAACATTAAAATTATTCATCACGCTACCACCCACAGAAAAACACTACTAACAGTTTGAAGTATTTCCTTCCTGTTTTTTTTATACACAAACATTTTTTAAATCATACTATATTTGGTTGTTTTTTATCCTGTTTTTATACCTTACTTATGTCACTAAGATTTTCCAATGCCACCAAATCATTTTTGAAAATATAAAAATGTAATGCTCACTCAATATTCCATTAAATGGACAAAACATTTACTCAAATATCTCCTTACTGGTGGACTGTTAGGTTGTTCCTAATTTTTCAGTCTATCGTGTTTTCATTGGAAATAAAGTTACAATGAACATTAGTCTTTGTGCATATCTCACTGCTTTGGAATAAATTCCAAAAAGTGAAAATGTCTATCAAAGGAAATAAACATGTTTATAGCTTTCAACATATAAAGCCAACTTTCCGGAGAAATTTTTAAAATGTTATCTCTAAATTTTTACTTGGTAATATGCTTAATCTCATGGATAGAATTACTGGATCAAATTAAGAGAAACTTGAGGTTCTCTGTTTATCTTTTAAAAAATATTAAAACTTCTCTCTTAAAAACTCTTAAAAATATTAAATTTCTCTCCCTTAAAAACTTGAAATAACTGTATCACATTGTCACTCTGTCAAACTTTCTAAAAGGGACTGAGTATTAGATTTAAATGAACACATTTACTGTCGCAGATGGGTGAATCTTGAGGAAAAATGAGGTTGAGTTTAGCTCTTTCTTCTGAAAAAGGCAAGTATGCCTTTGTGACTTGATACTACAGCAGGATTACACATAACCAGTAAGAATGTTCATGGGTACATCAATATCAAAGACCCACTGAATCCATGCTATCTTAAGGTTTTTACTGTCATGCTTATTGTAACAAAAAGGACTTTGATCTTTCAAATTAAAATTGATGTTTCCCAAAAATTCAGCACTTCAAAACAACAGCAGAGGAAAGTATTGATCAAAACAGCTTTACTTACCTCAAACCTGCAACCAGACCAGCAGGCATTATTTTCTTGGACCTCTTAAATCTCACACCCATTATGGTAGCCAGGAAGAAAGCTGTAACTGAAAACCAAACTAATTCATAAACCAGAGTTTCAAACATGTTATCCATGCTTGTGGGAAAACAGTGGGTACCATTTAAAGCTTTCTAACATCACAACTATTATGGATAGGTACTGAGTTGCCATTGTCTTGAAAAGATAAAGTGCTCTATTAAAACACTTCATGGGCTGGTGGCTCAAGCCTATGATCCCAGCTCTTTGGGAGGCAGAGGTGGGCGGATCACTGGATGTTGGGAGTTCGAGGCCAGCCTGACCAACGTGGAGAAACCTCGTCTCTACTAAAATTACAAAAAAAATTAGCAGGGCGTGGTGGCACATGCCTGTAATCCCAGATACTTGGGAGGCTGAGGCAGGAGAATCGCTCGAACCGGGGAGGTGGAGGTTGCAGTGAACTGAGATTGTGCCACTGCACTCTAGACTGGGGAACAAGAATGAAACTCTGTCTCAAAACAACAAAAAACAAACAAACAAACAAAAACACTTCATAATCTACCTCATCAAAAAGGTTTCTGGGTAAACAAACATGTTAAAATCAATTCCTGAAATATCTTCAAAAGAGAAAGACTTTTTCTTTTTCTTTCTTTTTTTTTTTTTTTTTTGTTGTTGTTGAGACAGAGTCTTGCTCTGTCACCCAGGCTGGAATACAGTGGCATGATCCCAGCTCACAGCAACCTCCGCCTTCCGGGTTCACGCAATTCTCCTGCCTCGGCCTCCCGAGTAGCTGAGATTACAGCCATGCACAACCACATCCAGTTAATTTTTGTATTTTTAGTAGAGACAGGGTCTTGCTATGTTGGCCAGGCTGGTCTTGAACTCCTGGTCTCAAGTGATCCACTGGCCTCGGCCTCCCAAAGTGCTGAGATTACAGGCATGAGCCACCACGCCCAGCTAAGAAAGTCTTTTTCTAACCTAAATTTCTATTCAAAGAACACTCCTTGAAGGCTAGCACTGAGCTTTATTCAACTTCCCTCAGAAACACTAAGTAGTACACTTGGACCCACAGGACACACTCAATAATGTTCAGTTAACTGAATATAAAGAAAATAGTTAATGTATCTTTTACAAGTAAGATCTGATTAATAAAAAAAATACTTAAAAGAAGGCTGACTGGTTTTGTTTTGTAGCATTCCATTTTGGAGAATTTGATGCCTGGAGACTAAATAGTCTAAGCAATGGTATTTTATTCAGAAGCATCATGTCAGCCTTTTTAGAGCTGTACCTATGAAGGGAGAGGTAGTTTTATGTAAGAGATTAGGACATCAATGCCACAGTTTAAAAACAGCTTTCAAAGAAAAACTGTTTATTGATATAAAAAATAAAATGACTGACAATAAGTACTTGTGAACTATTTAAATGCACATCAATAAAAATCCTAATATCATTATATCTGGCTGATATATCTAACATAACCTCATTACTAAAAATATCCCTACACCTTTATAAAAATGACTAAAGAAAAAAAAAACCCATATCTCTCTCTCCTTCAAATATAGAACAATTTTGTCTTCATTTATATTTTTTTCCATACAAGACCAAGGCACTTTGAATAATATATCAACTAGAGAAAATGTCCTTGGCAGAGTTTTCTAAACCTTCACTGCATATCTCTTTCAAGTGAGATGAAAGTCAAGTGTCCTGGTGACTTTAAACACACAGGTTTCCATTTTTTCTGTGGCTATTCTCCCATTAAGCTTAACAAGGGAAGAAGCTAAAAAAGTATCTGCCTTGCTTTTTTAGGTTAAGTCTTAAGGCAGTGTAGAATCTAAAAGCTGTTTGTGTATTAAATGAAATAATGCAAGGCTCTCTCTTTTTTAGTTATTCTCATAGCAATGTGAAAACTATGTTAAATATGCATTTAGGGGAGTTAGCAGAAAATCTGAAAATGATTCCTTGCTTTTCCTAATTCAATTTTTCAGGTAACAGGTTTTTATAGAAATATTCTTCTGAGTTGGAAGGCCTGGTAGCAGTAACATCATTTTTTATCAGGTCTTTCTAGAAAGGAGTAAGTGTTGTATTCAGCCTCAACACATGCATATGGCCATTTGCCATTTGACTAAATATGTTCTAGTATATCTAGCATAGGGTATCAAAAAGATCACCTCCAATGTTTGAGTCTCTGTAACCAGGAAAAAAAGCCTTACTTACACAGTGATACTTTTACATCTCGTTTGTCATTGGAGACACGGTAAGCTCCATAGCCAGCCAAACATCCAACAAAAAGACCAGCAATCAAAGACAGAACACCACCTGGGAGGGGAAAAAAATATGGGCTCACAAAGAGAATCCCAAAATGAAAGGAATTCATTCCATTACTTCTAGTATGATACGGGCACCTTCAAATGTATTCCTACTTGGGCACAGTAACTGGACAAAGCCAAATTAAGAATAGGCCTCTTCATGGATACTTTCTAGGAGATGACTGTTTCCTGCTGAACCCAAATGCAAGGCAGAGGAGCCCTGTGGGTGCAGCAGTGCAGGCGGTTAGATGTCACTTGGGGGAGTAAGAAAACCTGCCTTGTGCTGGTGGCTTGGACACTGATTGCATGATGTTGGGCAATTATTTAACCTCCTAAGCCCTTCTTTTTTAATTTTTTCTATTCTCCTTGCCTCCTTTTTACAATGAGGTTGTGATGATAAAAACTAAGATGCAAAGGTATTTTTAGTTTATAGAGGTAAAGACAGAAGTGCTATACAAACCAAGTAATGGTTCCATCCTGAATAATTAACAAACCTTCAAGCCTCAAGATGTCAGGACTCAAGGACTAATGGAGGCCCTACCAAGAAAGAGGAAGAACCAGAGCACTGACCCCAGCTACCCAGTCCCTATCCCATGCACTCACCCCACCAGTACACTCCCAGCCCCCAACCCATACACCCGCCCCAGAGCACCGTGACAAACACTAAGCACTTTCTGTGCACTGGACAGTGGGTTACATGCCAGTGACACTATAAATAAGACACACACAATCCTTGCTTCATGGAACTCACCCTATTTAGAATCTATTGGGTTAAAATCCCTTGGGGGGGTAGGGTCAAAGTATCTCTATTTTTAAAATATCCATTGGAAATTCAAATGTGCAGCCAGGGTTAAGAACCACTGCAGCACATACATGCGTACACACCCAACACACACACACACAACACATAAACACAACACACAAAAAACACACACCCGACACACACACAACGCACAACACACACATCCCACACAAAACACACACATACCACACACACAACACACACAACACACACACACACACACACACACACACCCACACCAGAGCAGCATCCTGAATGAGAAGACAAACACGTTAGGTTCTAGTCCTAACTCTTTCACTTGCTGGCTAAAGGACTCTGGCTAAGTCACTTAGCCTCTCTGAGTTTTAGCAGCTGTAAAACAGGGTTCGTCATCCATGCCATATATACATATAATGGCTTAGAATGTTACAGTTGGAGATAATGTTAAATTATACATTGTTTCTTCCAAAAGCTATTCTTCAAACACAGTAAGATGATCTTTTAAAAACATACATCTGGACAGGTCACTCTCCTAATTAAAAACCCTTAGTGCTTCCCAAAACTCTTAGGAAAAAAATCCAGTTTGCTATTTTATGGGAACCCTGGCCTTCTTTCAGTTCTCTGAATATACCAAACTCTATTCCTCATGGCTTTTAGACATACTGTTCCTTGTGCAGACTGTTTGTCTCTGCACTTCACGTGGCCAAGTGCAGCTCACCTTCGGATGTCTGCTTAAGTGTTGACTTCTCTGACCCACCATTCTGAACGAGGGCCCCCGTCATAGTCTTCCACTATTCCTGATCATACGTTTATATGCTGTTCATGGATTGAATGTCAGTCTGCCCTTACTCACTTGTGAGCGCCATTCTTTTTGCTCATTGCTGTTTCCCCAGGGTGAGACACAGGGCCAGGTACATAGGAGCACTTGATAAATACTGATTTAATGCATCCCTGTTATGGGTCATATTCAAGCAGAAGATACCAGATAAGGATATTGTTAAAGAGATTAAAACATTTTCTGAAATGCACAACTAGGTGACCATTAAAGTGTCTTTCCACCTAGAGATTCTATGATGCTCTTTTCTGTATACCCTGAAGATTTCTTAACTGTGCTCCCCACCACCACCATACACACACACTTAAGTATGTGGAGAAAGTGGCAGTGTCTACACTTCAGTCTTGATGAGATCAGACAGCAAACAGCAGGGGCAGGCTCACCAGCAGCAAGAACCAGGAAGGTTCTTGAGAAATTTCATCTTGCCTGGGGAAGGTGGCAGGACTGTGAGCTGATTTACAAGAAAGCCACACTATTGGAAGGAAGCAAAGATCCTGAGAACAAGCTCAGTACCCCACAGTGGGGGCTACAAGAAAAGCAGCTGTAAACTCTTTCCTTCCCACTTCCTGGGAGGCCTGATCTGGGTGGGGCAGTCGTGGAAGAGGAGTTTTAAAAGGAGTTGAAAGATGCCTCTGGGAGCTTCCCTGCAGGTGCTCTTGTGGTCCTCAGAATAGCAGCCTGCCCAGCAAGCACACCTGAGCCTCTCTGGAGGGATGGCTGTGTCAGTGCCCTTCCCTTCAACTGGAGTAGAAAGGTGTAAGGTCTGGTTCAGCCCTAGCGTGGGAGAAGGCAGGAATGCCATCTGGCCCTCTTTCGCTCTGGGCACTCAGTGTTACCTGGCCTAAGAAGAGCCTCCATATCATAGTGTCTTCCTGGTCATCCACCTCTCTGGAGACCTACCTGGGAGGAGGGGTGAGCCCAGGCAAGCACAGTGGTCAGCATCCTGTGTCCCGCCACTGGCTCCCCTCTCTCCCCACTGTACCCCCACCAAAATAAAAATCTATCAGCTTCTCCCTTTAACCCAACTGGTGTCGCACAGCTGGTCTAGTTTAGGATTTAGATACATCCATGTCCTCCCACCAAACACCATTTCAACATCACATCTTTCACCCACCCAAGATTATTCTCAATAACTATCCTGTAGAAGGGTCTCTTGACCCAGCTACATAGGACTCATACCTAAGGAAGCTCTAAGTCAAAGGAGAGTTAATTCACCTTACAGACACATTCTAAGACATTTGGGCCACTGGCAGCTTAGAACGTAATACAAAACTAGAGTACAAAACTAGAAAAAGGTATTATGCCTCATTGGTTCACAGACTTCCCACTGGCAGGGCAGTAGCAGCAGAAAAAAAAAAAAAAAGAATATTAACTTTATTCTATGCCAGGCACCATGTGAAATGTGTACCATGCATCATCTTATTTAATCCTAACAGATTAATTTACAGGTGAGGAACTGAGGCCCAGATATTGAAACACCTCACCTGAGTATCAGTGTTAGTAAGTGGTAGTGTCAAGGCTAGAATGCGGGAATGCATGATTCTGTGGCCCATGCTTTTAACTCACATTATACTACAAAGTGAGCTTCCTTGTGAACCCATAATACCCTTGGGGGCTTCCAGGATCACTTAGTGGGGGGCTCTTGCAGGAGGCCAAGGAACCATATTGTGCAGGTGGACAACAGCAAGCCCTTGAAATCAGAGACCTCACAGCTAATGTAATTTCATTTGTTCCCACCAGCTGGTAAACACTGAAGAGACTTGAGTTAGAATAAAATGATTCCTTCCATTCCAACACACACACACACTCACTTTCTCTCTCTCTCTCTCTCTCTTTCTGCTCTGCCCACTGTCTTTCCACCTCTCATAAAGACAGGCAAAAATGCCCAGATGTTCTTTTCTATTCTGTAATAGAAGTTATTTAGACATTGTCTTTGACAATGAAATTTTTTTTTTTCAAAAACAACCTTATCAGCATTTTAAACTGAGTCCTCTTTAAAGTAGATCATGTAACATCAACCTCTGAGTAGTTGGTTTATAGGTCTTACTTTGGTGCCACCATCTTTTTCTCCTTCAAATACATATCTCTAATACATACATTAAGACAGAAACAATGAACAAAAATCCAAGGTGAATTATAGGTTTTAAGGAATCAAAGATGGTGGTCATTTCTACCCTGCCAGCCCCCCAGCTATAAGAGCTATACTGTGCTTCTGGTCTTTGACTTCTTAGCAGCCTTTAATGAAGGAAGCTAACTGGTAATCATGTAGACCAGGCTTTTTCACTCAAATTCAAGTCAACCACTGCCACAAATACAATATCCTTTGAAATAAAAAGCTTCATTTAAAAAATTTCATTAAAATGTAAGAGACGGTTTGTCAGAAAGACGATTAAAGGTTGTACATATATATATATGAAACATAACTAGGAGACATCATGACTATAAATGATTCTAAAATAAAAATAAGATAAAAAATCTTGACCTTTCCTTTTTCTCCATAAAAACCCTTTAATTGATTACCTCAGTTTTTTTCCCCCTCTTTTGGACAAAGGTGAAAAGACAACTTTGGATATGATAATTGAATATTTAACAATGTTTTCATTGCAACACACAGGATCAATAGAACTCAGTTTTTTGGTACCACGATTATGTAAAGCAAAAAAAAAAAAATCCTCATTTAATAATAAGCAATGGTCCTGAGGGAAATTAAATCAATTAACTATGCAACTGATAATGAAGTGAAGTGAGAGTTTTGTGGTGGAAAAGAAGCCCAAAACCCCCAGGTTGGAACACTCTGTTATGCCCAACCCCATGGAAGCCTCTTCCTTTCATGAATCCCTTCGATAACATGCTGGTCTTCAGCCACCTCTAAGGCATCTTTAGCTTCTCATCCTACTTACAGACCCTCAGATGACCTAGCACAACCTCCAAACCCCCCACTAATTCCCTTTCACGAAAATTTGGGTTAGGCTTACCTCTCCGCTTATATCCAAAAATGCTTCCAAATGTCACGAGGGCTGCATAACCAAAACCGATCAGGTCCATTGGCAAGGTTGCAATTCTAAAGCAAGGGGGAAAGGACAGATTATACAAAATAAAAAGTTTTGGGTATGGAATGTATCTAAAAATGATATGCTTATATGGTTTGGCTGTGTGTCCCCACCCAAATCCCATGTTGAATTGTGATCCTGAGTGTTGGAGGTAGGGCCTGGTGGGAGGTGATTGGATCATGGGGGTGGTTTCTAATGGTTTAGCATCATCCCCCTAGTGCTGTCTCATGATAAAGTTCTCACAAGATCTGGATGTTTGAAAGTGTGTAGCACTTCCCCTTCATGCTCTCTCCCACTCCTGACGCCATGTGAAGATATGCTTGCTTCCCCTTTGCCTTCCACCATGGCTGTAAGTTTCCTGAGGCGTCCCCCAGCCACACCTCCTGTACAGCCTGGTTGAGTTGATTAAACCTCTTTCCTTCATGAATTACCGAGTCTGAGTGAATTACCGAGCAGTGTGAGAATGACTAATACAAAGGCATTCCACAGAATTACAGAAATTAATTTCTCTAATCTACTAAAGAAAGGGAAGTTCAGTCAGGCATGGTGCTCATGCCTGTAATCCTAATATTTTGGAAGACCAAGGCAGGCATCTGGCTTGAGCCCAGGAGTTTGAGACCAACCTGAGCAACATGGCAAAACCCCATCTCTAGTAAAAATACAAAAAATTAGCGGGCTGTAATGGCATGCACCTGTGGTCCCAGCTACTCGGGATGCTGAGTTGGGAGGACTGCTTGGGCCCGGGAGGTTGAGTTTGCAATGAGCCGTGATTGTGCCACTGCACTACAGGCTGGGTGACAGAGTGAGATCCTGTCTCAAGGGAAAAAAGAGATTCAAACTTCACCTCTCCCAACCCTCTGCTATCCCCTTCATCCTCATCACTGTTAAGCACACTCCAGGGGATATCTCAAGCTGATTCTCCTCTGCCTGTCTTCAATATCTGCCATACTCTCAGCTGTTTAATTCTTTCTACTTCCCCAAATAAAACTTCTGCTCTGGTCAGCCAGGTCTCTTCACTGAACTGGGACACTACAATCTTCACTTTTCACTTTCCTGCCTGAAATGTCCTCCCTCCCTGTCCACCTCCAAAAGCCCAACTATCCCCTGTACCCCACCTCCCTTTGAATCTTCTCCCCTGACTTCTACCCTTATTAACTACCTCCTAACTTCCCTAACTCTAGCCTGTACTATCAAAGTGATCTGGAGCAAATGGCTTCTTCCTCCTCTAAATTCCTTAACTTCCACAACTCCATCTTATAATTCTTTTATGTTTGTAGATATTAGTCCTCCATTCTTTACAGATGGATGTCTTCTTAGAGATTGAATAATTCAGTTTAAACAATGGCTTTGTCATTAGTTTCCTTGCAAGACAGCTCTTCTGTGGTAGCAGAGACATCCACACTTAATCAATGGCAAATCACTAGAGAATACAATATAGCCCCAGCATGAAGTTAAATGGATGACAATGACATCCTACTGTGCATCATAGCAGCAGCTGAAACATACCCGGTAGTGAGAAGTCCCACTGAAACCTTGCCCACAATTCTCTCAGATGCAGTAGATAGTGTGCCAGCCACAGGCTAGAGATGTGGCTACCGGGCCTCGGACCATGCCCGTCCCTCACCCTGAACTCTCCCTGCAAGTTAGGAGAATAGATGAAAAGAGTTCTGGAGTTCCATACAGCTTTTTAAGGTCTAAGATTCCTAGTGGTGCCTTTATTTCTGAGCTTTCTCACATCTCTATTTCCTTCACAGGGAAGGTAATTATCTTTGTAAACATAAGGAATGCTACATGAGATTCCTTGCATATTTTTACAATTTTCTCATTGCTTATCATTTAGGTTAATGGGCCTTTTATCTCCCACAGCAATTGGTAACAAATTAATGTAGAAGAACAGAAAAAGGGGCCAGACGAGGTGGCTCACGCCTGTAATCCCAGCACTTTGGAAGGCAGAGGCTGGTGGATCACCTGAGGTCAGGAGTTCAAGACCAGTGTAGTCAACATGGTGAAACTCCGTCTCTACTAAATATATATACAAAAAAATTAGCCGGGCGTGGCATGATGGTGCATGTCTGTAATCCCAGCTACTCAGGAGGCTGAGACAGGAAAATCCCTTGAACCTGGGAGACAGAGGTTGCAGTGAGCTGAGATTGTACCACTGCACTCCAGCCTGGGAGTCTCAAAAAAAAAAAAAAAGAAGAAGAAGAAGAAGAAGAAGAAGAGAAGAGTTTTGAGCTGATCTCAGAGTCATCAACTAGAACTTACTATGAAGAAGGGTATGGGGGAGGGAATCTGAGGCACAGGAGATGACAGCACCAAAAAGGAGGCAACAGTGAAAAATGCTCAGCATCTACAGGAAGGAGAACTAAAACAGGAGAGCTCATCTGTGCCCGAGAAGTGGTACAGTAGGATGTAACATGTAGGGAGAAGCTGGGTCCAAAAACCGTTTGCTGACTGAATGATGGCTAAACAAATAATAATAATAGAGAGGTTATAATATTTTTGATCAATTACTATGTGCTAGGTGCCATTCTAAGGCATTCTAGGTGCCTTACATGTATCAACTCATATAATCATGACCACACCCTATGGTATGTACTATCATGATTATCCTCATTTTCCAGATGAGGAAACTGAAGCACAGAGAATGCAAGCAATGCCCGAAGCTTATACAGCAAAACAAAGATTTCTGACTCGGGGAAGTCTCAGTCCTAACCTCTATGCAACATCACCTCTGGTAACTGAGTTAGCTGCTGAATATGTAAACCAAACATATTCTTCAGAGTTTTTAATTCTGGATCAATCACATGCTCTTCACAGCTTAAAGTTGTGACCACGGGGCACTGTGTTCCATCTGGTAACTTACCGTGTTCAGCCCCATGAACTTCTCATGTTTGGTCCTACTTACTACTTTCTAAAGGAGCTAACCATATGCTCTAAAGTATGCTTATCTTTAAACCTGATACCGCCACTTACTAGCTGTGGTAACTCAATAACTCAGTTTCTCCATCTTTAAAATAGGGATAACAAAAATATCTACCTTATAGGATTGTTCTGAGAATTAAATGAGTTAATACTGTCAAGCACTCAGAACAGTGCCTTGCACATACTGAGCACTCAACAAATACTAGCTACTCCAATAATAATGATTCTTCTTCTCATTCACCCTTACATCTATTTTGAGCTTGACGTGTGTAGGGCTATTACTATTTCAGCACACTGAGAAAACTGAGGTAGGGTGAATTTATGATTTACTTAATGAATCATACCATAGTATCGTAACATATATTTGTACTCAATTCAACTTAACAGCTATTTATTGAGCATTGTCTTTGTGCAAGGCAGCAGGAAGCAATGGTAAGTACTTAGATATGGCCTTGGTCCAGTACGACACAGCTGTAGGAGGCAGATGTGTGAATGAGCCCTAAGAGGAGAGGTGTGGGTACCATAACAAGGAGTGGCACCCAGCAAGGACTGGAAGCCTAAGGAAGGATGCCCAGATAACACAGGGTTCCAGCTGGGACCTTGGAGAGATGTTGTGCCAAACCCCTATTAACCTCAATAAGGAAGGCAACAGGTTCAAGAGGCCAAAAGAGACCCAGAGCCAGCAAGCGAGACATGGGGTTTCATTAGGGGCTTACATACAGAGGAGGGAGTCCAGCGGCGGTGAGCTGCGCAGGAAAACAACTGCTTGCAAACATCATGCAATTTCCGTAGCATTTTCACTTAACACCCTCCCCTCAATGACCTCCTCCTGGCAACCTTGATTTAACTCAAAATTCAAGGCCTCAATTCCCCATATGGCCCCTGTTCTATGGGACAGGTGGGGCAGGGGCTCAGATGTTCTTCATAGACAAGCAACAAATCTCTGGGTTGGGCAGGCCTGGGTTCCCTAGTTCAGAAAACACATTCAGGTTCATCTGCCACACAGGGTCATTCTAAGGGTATGCTTTAATTATTGCTGTCAGGTGCATTTACCCTATAGGGGAGCATAAGTCAAGTGAAGAGGGTGGCAGGGAAGGGTGTTCCTGGCAGAAGGGAGCGCATGTGCAAGGCCCTAATGGCACAAGGAAGCATGTTCTCAAAATGAAAAGTGCAAGGGGCTTGTGAAAAGAGAGGGAGCTGGTGAGAAAGACAGGGCTGTACACCCACATAAGCCCCGTAAAGGGAGTCTGGTTCTGCCCTAAGGGCAGAGAAGGATCACTGAAGGGAGCCTCACAATCAGATTTAAATTCCAGCAAGCACTTCCCAGTTGCAGTAGTGAAGATGGGTTGTGAAGTGAGGCAGGGAGATACATCGGGAAGCTGCTGCAGTAAAGTAAGCAAGATCTTAGTTGATAAGGGTAGGCTTATCTAGAGAAATGGCAATTAGAATGGAGAGAAGGTGGGCAGATTTCAGAGGTTCAGGAGGTAGAATCAGCAGAATTGAATTCGAGGAGGGAAAGGAAAGTCAGGGGTGAATCAGAGATGACTCACCCCTAGGTATCTGGCTTAGACCATTAGGAGAAGCAGGGAGTCAGGGAGCCTCATGCTATTCTGAGACAGAAAACATGGGAACAGCAGAGGGAGGTGGTTAGGAATGATGGGACATTTGGAGTGTATTCAGTCTGAGATGCCCAACACACAGGAAAACACCATTACATACAGATCTGAGGCTTATGAGAGCACTTTCATTATCAGGTGTAACTTCTAGACCTAATTGTCTCCTAAAGCCAAGTAGCTGTTGTAAGATTAATTCCACTCCATCCTGAGCCCCCCAGCTCTTCCTGCGATCTTCTCTTGAGGATCCATACTCTTTTACTTGGTTGGGATTCTCTCGCCTCTCAGCCAGTCAAGCTCCTTAAGGGCAAACCCAGGGCGCACAAGGCAGGTACTTAAAATACTTGTTAAATGAATAAATGAGTGAGTGAACCAAAGGAACAGCTTCTGCCTGAAGACATTCTGTAACTGACCTACCCAATACAGCTTTATTGCGAGGAAACAGGCAGCTCCTTAATCTCCTTAGTGAAGTGACTGTTGTTCTAAGGAGGCAAAATAAATCTACTCCCAATGCTTGTAAGAAGATTCTGTTCTCAGAGAGAATATTCAGACAAAAGAATCACCTTTTCCATGACGGAGCCATGTGGCCAGGCCAGAAGGACACATTAAAGCCAGAGGCTGTGTTAACATGAAAGGGATAAGGTGGGAGAGGATGTGCACAGCACATCACACGCTCTCATCACAAATGCGACGCTCAAGCCTTGGAAGGGCTAGAAAGCATCTTGGATGCAATGCAGCAAAACGATTTACTATACCAGGTACAAAACAAGACCGACCGCCCCAAATCCTCCAAAATTTGGAGAACTAAGAGATTTTCAGTCAACTGTTATATAAAAAGCATTTTCACACGCTAAAGATGTAACAATTACCTACCCGTGAGCTCTTGGAGGGCACAAAAGGCACATTTTCGAGTGGGGTCTGGGTAATGCTGGGAAAGTTAAAATCCTACCAAGCATTTTGCAATGGTCCATGAGCCCACCCCACCACCCCAGCTCCAGGAAGGTAGGAGGCAGGATAGGTGGGATATTTAGGGATACCAGAAGGCAGAAACTCGGGAAATTCCCAGGAGGAGGAGGAGAAAAATGATACCGGGGAGGTAAGACCGATGCCCTGCAAAATCTCCTCAAGGTCCTCTGCATCATCGTTTGCTATACAGGTTTGGCGCGGGGGAGGGGATGCCCAGTAAGCAACGCCCCTTATATTTATGCGGTTTTGTAAGAAAATTCAGAGCAGGAAGGTCTCCATTGCGGGATGCACAGCTCACCTGCAGCCCGGAGCCCTCACTGCAGCTGAAAAGACAGAAGTCTGGGGCTAGCTGCCGCCACGCGCGGTACCTGGAATCCGGAAGCAGTCTCCGCGCCAGCGCTGTCCCACCCGGCGCCCAGCCGTCTCGCGCTGAGCAGAGGCCGCTCCCTCCCGGAGACGCCCTCTCTGCCGCGCGCATGCGCTATGTCCCCTCTAGCCTTGCAGGGCTCTGCCCTGTCCATTCCCTCCGGCTGAATCGGGTAGGCGTGTAGGTTAGGCAGCAGCCAGGGGGCCCTGCGCTGCGACATCCGGGCGGTAGCCGGACCTGTTGCTCCGTCTATCCTACTTTTGGCCCTGTCCTGGAGCCAGGGCTGGGGTTTCCTGCCTCCCGCCTGACGGAGCGGGACTGGCGGGAAGCATATCTGGATGTAGCCAAGATTACAGAAGGCGAAGATTTTTAAGTTAACTCCATTCATCATTCAAGGGACATTTCCAGAACCTCTAAAAGGCAACCCAAGGTCTCCTACACACCCTCCAGCAGACTGTCCCCATTGTCAGTGGAGGGAGCTAAGGTTCAGTGAGGTCCAGTGACTTAGTTGTCCCAGGTCAG
This sequence comes from Colobus angolensis palliatus, assembly GCF_000951035.1. Taxonomy (NCBI): domain Eukaryota; kingdom Metazoa; phylum Chordata; class Mammalia; order Primates; family Cercopithecidae; genus Colobus; species Colobus angolensis. Next base: position 4,385,405 of record NW_012118599.1, read on the forward strand.
AATCCAAGTTTGCCTGGTTTCAAAGCCCAAGCACCCTTCATTACACTATGGGATCATCTAGATGTGGTTGGGAGATCAGGATCCTAGTTTTAAACTTCGTGCCCAGGATTTGCGGGGCTTAGACATCTACAGGGAAAGGTATAAATTCCAAAGTTGGAAAGCACTTAAAATCTTGCCTAATCCAAGGCGATCTGCTCAATTCCAGGAATGAACCTTAAATTGACTTTTTTTTTTTTTTTTTTGATACAGGATCTCAGTTGATCGCCCAGGCAGGAGTGCCCTGGCGCCATCCCAGTTCACTGCAACCTCTGCCTCCTGCCTCCTGGGTTCAAGTGATTCTCCAGCCTCAACCTCCCGAGTAGCTGGGATTACATGTGTGTGTCACCTCACCCAGCTAATTTTTTATTTTGTTTGTAGAGATGGGGTTTACTATGTTGCCCAGGATGGTCTCGAACTCCTGAACTCAAAGCAATCCTCCCACCTCTGCCTCCCAAAGTGCTGGGATTACAGTTTAAATTGACTTTAAATTATGCCTCTCTGTAGCAACTTATCATCTTATTCTTCTGCCTTCTTGATTGAATACAGAACTCCAACCCTCTTCCTTATGTAACAGCCCTTCGGAGATTTGAAGAAGGCTGTCATAGTGAAGTAGCTCTAAAGGTTCTGTGTCACTGAGAATTACAGCAGAATTCCTCAGAATAAAAAAGGAAACTCAAAAATTAAATCTTGTGAAGTTTGTTTGCTACATCTATTCTTTGTGCGTAAAAGTGCTTCAGGGAAGTAATATAACTACATCTAAGTTATGAAAGTCTAAGTTGGTCCTGGGGAATTAATAGAATTCCTGAAGATTCACAGAAGAGTTGATGGCAAGGCACTGGAATGTGGCATGGAGAAAGTGAGAGCCTGAAATTTGGTTCTTAGTTCTCTCAGCACTCTTTTCCATCCCCTTCTATGTCCATCCTTACCCCAGCCTCCTCCCCTTCTCTCCTCACACTCTCAGAACACTTACCCTATTTGGAATAAAACTAAAACCCTCTTGGAATACTTCGGTATCTTCATCTGATGTGACCTGGGTAAATAACTCCCCTCTGGACCTCAGTGCCTGGATTTAAGATATGGCCAAGACTAGATGCTCTGAGATCCCTTCCACCCTGCCACTAACACACTCAAAGCTGGAAACAGCCTCATGATATTCCTACTCAAGGCATATCACCTAAACCTAAAGAAAAACTTTGTATATTATGGGAATTGCATACCCTTGAATATGTGGGAACAGGATGGTTCTTACACAAAGGGATCACTGCCCTCTCAACTCATAGGCACTAACTGTTGCCTTCTCCAGCTGATGGAAAGGCTGCAGCCCAGGTAAGGATGCAGGAAAGCCTATTCCCCTCAACCATTTTGTAAAGCTTTCTATGCATGATCCGCAGCAGAGACTCTTAACTTTCAATGTGTCACCAACCCCTTTGGCAGTCTGGAGAAATGCACAAAATACAATACACAGGATTGCAAAGGAAGCCAATTTTATTGAAATGCAAATTTCAATTTTATTGAAATGCAATTTTATTGAAATCAAATTGTTAAACATTTAAATCTGTCATATTATATGTAATAGATGTGTTTCTTTATTAACATATTAAAGATTACAAGACCTAGGGGGTGGATCTAATTATTACCATAATTTCAAAGTGGTGCTGTACGTAAATATTTTAAGATATCTGTAACATGGATATCTGTGATTCCTAGTGACGACAGAGACACAGGTACTAATACTGCTGTGGTTTGTTGCCTATTTTCCTGACGGAAAGAAATGAAAACTTCCTTTCTCCATCGAAGTTTTCAGATTTCCTGATTTCTATCCTTTGGTCCCTTTAGATTCACAGATTCCAATTTAAGAACTCCCAGTCTATAGTAATGCTAGTTTTTGTAAGTTGTACATAGGTGGAATCAGAGAAAGGGAAAGAAGGCGAAGAGCCTCACTGACTGGCTGCTAAGGCAGGGCCTCACAGGATGGTTATACCCTGTAGATCTTGAGCCTGCTCCTCATTTTCAAATGTTCAGAAACTCAATTTGTCTCAGTTCTTCCAGGGGCACCCTGGCTTTTGAGAGACAGATTCATAAAAATCAAAGTCACAAGGGACTTACTGATTTTTTAAGGCCCACTTCAGATTCTGGATTTTTTTCTCCTTTCAGATCCCAAACAATGTCAAAGGGCATTATTCTTGTCCTTTGAAAATATGATCTTATGGCAGGCCAACATTTTAGCATCTTTTCTATGGCTCGCTGCCATGACAGCCATCTTGTAGGCACGCATCTAAAGAGGTTATCACCTTCCATTTCTAAAGGGGTTATCACCTTCCATTTCTGTGAAGTCAAAAATCTCCTTAAGTGCTTCGGCACTTTTTGAGGAAATTGAAAAGTAACCAAAAGCTTTCATTATGAAAGTCTCAATATCACATTTAAGCAACTCACATCCCTTTTTAGCAGTGCTGTATATAAGATGTACAAGGCATTGAATGAATACGATCTTTTCATTTCTTTTGGTAAGAAGTTTATAGACTGAATAGAATTTGCCAAAATTTACTTCTGTACTGTCTGACAAATATGCAGATAGATGAGCTAAGTCTAGTTTGTATTTAGACAAATATCAACAATATTTTATGATTTCAGCAGTTTCATTAAAATCCTCGTAGAAATGAAGATGATTTGAAACTCCTGTTTTCAAGTCAAAATACCTAACAGCTGTAGGAAACATATTTTTGCTGCCATGATTCAGCATATTACTTAAAACTGATGTACTATAGAAACCAGGATTGTTGGTGAGATATGACAGAAATTCGCTTTACACTGTAAGGGACCAACACATCTGTTATCAAAATTTCCCCTCTTCTTTGTCCAGAGGGTATTTTAGCTGCAATTCTTGAATCAGGAAACAAAACTTTACTCAATTTCATAGAGCAATCAAGGGGACGCTATGACAATGCATGCTTGTTTGCCTGGTATGCCCATGCTAATTCAGCAGTTGCTATTTTTAACTGAACATTGGTGTCTTTTGGGAAACAAAAGTATTTTTGATTGGTTTAGAAGCATTCACCCGTCCCATCTTACTTGTGAGATTTGCTCTCCACATGTGCTTGCACATCCCCTTCTCCACCATGTCCAATCTCAAATATTTTTCTGCATATTATGCAGTATGCTCTGTTTGGTTATTTACCTTCCTAGTTCAGTAGTATGTGTCTTTCCATCCATCATCAAAATTACATAGTTGTTTAGCCTTCTTCTTCAGTAATGGGGTCATGGTTGCATTAACATTATAATCATTCTCATCTGACCTCTTAGAAAACATGGTCACAATATTCACAATGTTAAAAAATTAAACTAGCACTATCTAGTTACAAAGCACACCAGTTAATCCACAGGCAAAGTCGAAGATGAACTGTTAATATTCTTTATATACACTTAAGCCACATCACTTTGAATGATGCAACCATGGACGGATGACCATTCTGAACTACAAATCATGGTTGCCAATATCAGTGGTCAAGTGGGTGACAACTACTAAAGATGATGGATAACCTGTGCCATATCCATTTGATACTAAAGACAATGTTGCTTTCAGACCCTCTAAAACTTATGAGTTTTGTACATTTCCTCCAACCTTCCACACTTGTTGCTAAAACCAGGATTATTTACATTCCAGGAAGGGTCTCCCAGGACGCAATGCTCTCAGTGCTAAAATTGGGATGGTTGGTTACCCTATTGGGTTGCCATTAACCAAAGGGCTACCTCTCCAAAGGTAGGAGGGGAGGCGCATAGATGCAGAGACTCCTCACCTTGCTTCCACTGATAGTGTTAAATTTCTCCACAATATTTCTCACAGATTCCTCTTCTTTGGGGTGTGATGAAAAGAAGACATTGTCTTTTGTTAGACTTCAGATCCACTGAAAGGTCAATGGCCTCCATCTGGAAACACAGGCAAAGCTCAGGGTCAATGCCTTCCCCTGCAGGGCTCAGGCCCTAAAGGGAACTCAGAAAAGGCAGCCCTCCAAAGGCAAGAAAGGAGGAGAAAGCAGGTCCACTGACAACTCCACCAGCGAAGGAAGAAAGAAAAAAGCATCCACTGGTGGCTGCTGGAGAACATAAAACATATCCTGGGGAGAAACTCACCTCCCCAAACTCACCAAAGTACTCCCTTACCTTCTCCTCAGTGGCTTTGGGAGTTCAAATGCCCTGCAAAGATTTTCTTCACAGAATATTTCTTCATGACAGTGGCTTTTTGGGGGTCCATGCTATGGCCACCCAGCCTGTGCTCCTGATCTAGGATCTGTTCCAACAGAAGCGTAGGTGGATCAAATCCAGATTTGCCAAGGACTAGGGGGTTTGGGGACATTCAGGGCTAAAATCAGAAGTAAGGAGTTTCCTAGGAAGCAGGACTGTCAGTGCTAAAACCACAACTAAGGGATTTCCCAGGATGAGGGACTTTTAGCATTAAAACTGGGGATGGTGCAGTTTTCCAAGATGTAAGACTTTCGGTGCTAAAACCTGGACAATTTCTTCTGAGAAGGGGGTTAGGTAGACTCTGGTTCTAATTCTCTTCGGCATTTCTTAATAGCACTACCCAAGCGAGGTTCTTTATTTCTGAGCCACAAGATTCCACCACAGGTGGAATACACAAAATACAGATGCACAAAATATTTTAAGCCCTCCAAACACACCACTCTCTACCCAAGCCTGACTTCCCAATTTCCTCCAAAATGGAAATCCACCTGGTTTACCTCAACACATATAAAACGGTCCTCACTCCGTCAGAACCTTTGTCCATGCTCTGACTTTTCTTCCTGGCCTGACAGTCCCAATCTAAGACTTGCTTCCTCCAGACATAAAGCTGGGCTACTGAGGTTGAAATCCTTGCTGTTCCACGCTCTATTCACTATGTGGTCTCTTCAAGTCGCTTAATCCTCTCTGCATCTTAGTTTTTCCCTCTGTAAAATGGCACTGAAATGCCTATCTCAAGCATCTTTGAATGTTTTTCTAATTCTCGAATGTGAAGCATTTAGCGCAGGGGCCCAAACAGGCACAGAAACAGGTACTGAATGTCTACTCTCCTCTTCTTGGATCACTCCAACCCATATATTTAATACTTTTCACTTCTCACTTAATCCGTACAGGAACAAGTTCCTAAATTCTGCTTCCCCCAGTGCACTTGGCCACATGCAGCTCAGACAAAATGATCATGATCCAGGAATGCCTTCTCTTAGAAATGCAATCCCGCACACACAGACCTTTGATGGAATACACAGCTTACCTTCTGTACGCAGGCTGCACCTTTCAAGATAGCAAACGTCAACCCTCTTGGTCTTCCAGTGCTGGGATTCATTTTGGGGAGATGGTCAACGACCTCTTCAAATGTGGTAAAATAAAATATGTGGTAAAAAAAAAAATGTGGTAAAAAAAAATTGGGTCCTTTTTGCTGGTATCCCAGCTCTAGTTTGTTGGTGAGACGAACGGTAGGGTGAGATACATAGCCAGGAGAAGTCTTATGACGAAGACATGCGCTTACAAGAAAGTCTTACAAGAAAGCCAAGAGTTTTAGGGGGGCTGGATTTCCCAAAGCTTTCACTGGGAGGATTACAAATAAAGCCACCACCCATGGCAAAGTGTCTACACCCACCCACTCTGGGTCTGCAAAGATTCTACCTCTGACAGCTGTTCATAAATGTACTCTACCTCCTTACTGCGATCCACCTTGGCCCTAACAGAACTTAACACCACCGCAAACTCCCAGGCTGGGAGAGGAAAAGGAAAGGCAACCTCTCAGGGCGCAGGCCCCATGCACTCATCACAGCTGGAAGTTAGTCTAAAAACCCTCTTATCAAAGGGTTGTCTTCTCTTCTATCCCTGTCTTCCCTGGCGCCCAGGTGTCACTCTCAAGGAACTCAGTCTTCCTGGGCAGAGCCCGCGGTCAGATCCTGACTCCGAGCCCAGGTGGAGGGAAGGAGAGAGGAGGGAGGGAAGGATGGGAAACCTTGCCCGGGTCGGAGCGCACATCCTCCTCCCGAGGCTCCGCTCTCTCTCCTGGGCGGTTCCTGGACGGCGCAGACGTCGATCCCACAGGTCCAGCCCACTCCACAGCACCTCCCACGTCCCCCTGGTTCTTGCCGCCGTTCTTCTGGTCGGCCTTGGCGCCGTTCTGGTCCCCACCCGGCGACCCGCCGTCTGGGGCGGCCTCGTATGGGTTCTCGGTAGCGCCCGTCGTCCCCTAGTGCTTCTTCCTCTCATTTGCTTCTAACACACCCTGCAGACTGGCAATCGCCTCAGCCTGGGACAGCCCGGCTATGTGGGAGCAGCTGGCGGACTTTATAAGGTACGAGTTAGGGGACTGACCCACCTTGCCCAAACTACATGCTTATTGGCTGATTTTGCCTGATACTCCGCCATGCACCGCTGTCCCATTGGCCGCGCTCTAAATCCCGGCGGGTTTGTCCTCTAGCAACGAGTCAGAGCCAGGGCCATGCAGAGGGTCCCAGAGATCCCGCAGGAGGACGGTAGGTGCAGGCTCGGGGCCAAGAGGCTCCCACTAGCCCTCCGCCCGCCTAGCCCGCAGCCTCTCGCCCCCGCACGTCCGTGTCAAGGTATGGCCAAAATGAAAAAGAGCCAAGACAAGTTCAAATCCCAAAAGCAAAACAACCAAAAGGAAATTCAAGGAAAGCAAATATAAATGAGAAAAATATAATTAAGCAAAAATGAATGTTCGCAAAGGCAAGACAAAAAACTAAGTCAAGGAGTAGGTTCAAAGAAAAGATGAAACGTGAATATAATTTAGGATATTTATACTGATTCCTGTTGAAATCTCTACAAGTAAAAATTTTACTATCAATGAATCCAACTTTCATCCTTCTTGCCTTTCCGATGAAAGGGCAGCAGGGGGCACTAGATGCTAGTGTTTCTTTCAGCAAGGAAAGGCGTTTTAGCACGTTATTTGCAAACACCAAATAGTGTTCTCTCAGAGTTCAGAGATAATTATAAAAGTTAATAGGAAATAGGGAAAATAGAGTGATGGTCTACAATCAGGGATGTTAAAGAGACAGAATACAGTCATGGGTTCTTAGTTTCTGTTTCTGGCTGAGCCAGTAAAGCCCCTTCCTCATCCCTCTTTTCAGCTTCGCTAGAGACAGAAACTAAAAACCATGGCTTCAGGCTGCTAAAAGCCTAAAACAAAACAAAACAGAACAACAACAACAAAATAAGGCGGGTTGGGCAAGCTTACTGCATAGAAGAATGTGCAAAAAAGGTGTATGATTTCCATACACCCTGTTGGCTAAGTAGTACAGTGTCCTGAAATATTGGGAGGGTGGCAATTACAAAACATAAGGGGCAGTTTTTCAGAGGTTGGCTCTGGAAAAGATGCAGGACAGTGAAGAGTGACCACCAGGGCACCAGGCTGACTCTCTGTCCTCAGCCTGCCATGTGGACCCGTTTTGAACTTTTACCAAGGACATGGGGCTTTCCATGCTAAAACAAGGACTGAGGGTTTCCCAGACAGGGGACTTTCCTATAAGCCATAATGGTTATGATAACAACAACAGCAAACAACAAACATTTAATGAGTGCCTATTGTGTGCCTCGAACTATTCTAAGCATTTTACAAGTATCAACTCTCTTAATCTTCACAACAACCCTTGAGGTAGATAGCCTATCCTCCCTATCTTACAGAGGAGGAAACAGGCAACTCACCAAAGGTCATGCAAACAGCTAAGATCCAGGCTTTTTGTTTGTTTTTTGTTTTTATTTTGAGATGAAGTTATCTCACTTAGTCACCCAGGCTGGAGTGCAGTGGTGTGATCTCGGCTCACTGCAACCTCCGCCTCCCAGGTTCAAGTGATTCTCACGCTTCAGGCTCGTGAGTAGCTGGGATTACAGGCACCCACCCCCACGCCTGGCTAATTTTTGTACTTTTAGTAGAGATAGTGTTTCACCATGTTGGCCAGACTGGTCTTGAACTCCTGACCTCAAGTGGTCTGCCCACCTCCCAAAGAGCTGGGATTATAGGCATGAGCCACCATGCCTGGCCCAGACCCAGGTTTAAGAAAAGTGTAGGTGTGCAGACTTTGCTGTCATTCTGTCCAGGTTTAAGTCAAAGCTCCATCACATGCATTATTAATGCAGGAAAACACACAACATTATGACTAGCACATAGGAGATACTCAATAGTATTTGTCATTATTATTAAAAAGAGCTGTCCCTGTCTCCAGAAGCTTAAAATTTAGTGGAAGAGGTTCATAAGAGCCTTAAAGCAGTAGTAGTGCTTGTTGGATGGGTGAATGGAATAGACAATAAATGCATATAAGCATCCAGAGGAAGAACAGTTGTGAAATAGAGTGGTCAGGTATTCAATGTGGCACCCATTTAAAATTCTGCCTGAGCATACTGCATGTCATCATTAGAAGGCAGCTTCTGTTTCTCAACAGCTTGAGCTAATCATTATAGTCTTGGTATTTGATGATCACAGGCATGTGTATGTTTAACTAAAATACACTCTTTTTGGTTTTTTTTAAGAGACACAGTCTCACTCTGTTGCCCAGGCTGGAATGCAGTGGCAAGATTATAACTCACTGTGGCCTCAAATTCCTGGGCTCAAGTGATCCTCTCACCTTAGCCTCCCAAGTGGTTGTAACTGCCACACCCAGCTAAGATGATCAGTTTTTATTTGTCACTAATATTCTGTTAAGAAATGTTGTAATATCTACTTTTTTAACTGGAGGAAGCATTTATTATTTTTTGGAGTTAACGTTTATTAATTCAACAAGTAACTATGAGATGTCAAGCCCTGGAATAGGACTCAGAAATCAACAGGGTGCCAGTCAGAGACTAACTCTGAAGTAAGGGGAGTGGGAAGGGCTGTTATTTTAATTGAAACCTGAAGTCTGAGAGGGAGCCAACAGGCCAGGAGCCAGGGGAGCCACAATGCGGGCAGCAGGAATGGCACAAGCAAAGGCCCTAGGTGAGGAAAGGGCTCTGTGCTTCATAAGAACCAAATGAGGCTACTTAGGGCTGAAGATCTGTGAATTAGAAGCAGAGTGAATTGGTTCAGCAACAAGCTATGTTCACAAAGAATCTGGGCTGAATATGGTTTCTGCCTCTGAGTCTTCTATCTAAATCTAATGGGCTGTGCAGTCTCCAGATGTTGCTGAATGGAAACTTTGCATGATGGGGTGAAAGGTAATCTTTGTGTGTAGCTTGTTTTTCATTGGTTACCCTTAACTGAATTTAAAGCAACATGTCTCTGTGCATTGAAGACCAGAAGAGCCTCTGTCTTAGATGACTACTGACTCTTCTATTTGGCTTTAACAGTGAAAGAATTGTGTTCTTCTCTATGGTAAATGGATTTACATGCATTCACTGGCATGTAAGGACAAGACAACTTCATCTTTTCTAAAAGAGATTTTCTTGAAAATAAAAAAAAAAAATATTAAAGACAACTCAATCTTTCCTATTCTGTTTGTCCCCGTGGAGATGCTACTGTACTTGTGATTCTTGGAGTGTAAAAATCAAACAGAAAATTCGCTTGGTGAGAAAGAAGACTTGGTGTGCAGGGTTAATCTATGTGTCTACAGGTCTCTATGAGCAAACAACCCTAATGCAATGAAAATGGCATCCTTCAGGAAAAACAGATTATCTTATCTGATAAGGTTGCCTCTTCTCATTAGATTAATGTTACTCTGATAACACATTTTAAACAATGTTTTTAAATTTAAAGGAAAAAGTTCCAAGACAAGGCTTAGACTGAAAAATAGAGTGTGATAATACTTGAAAATAGGCAACTCAGGAACCTTCTAAAACCTTCTCAACAATGCATTGGGACGCGCTCCCTGTTAAGGTCAAATTGGGTACAAGTTTAATAAGAGAAACAATTCAGTCCCTTTCTCTCTCCTTTCTTTTTATAGTTTGTTCTAAGAGGGCTGCTTGTTATAACAAGTTTAAGCGGGATCTCTAAGAAATTCCTTAGAAAGGGCCAGGCATGATGGTTCACGCCTGTAATCCCAGAGCTTTGGGAGGCTGAGCTCCCAAAGGGCAGATGTCTTGAACCCAGGAGTTTGAGACCAGCATGGGTAGCATGGTGAAACCCTGTCTCTAGAAAAAATACCAAAAACTTGCTGGGCGTGGTGGCATGCGCCTGTAGTCCCAGGTTCTTGGGAGGCTGAGGTGGGAGGATCACCTGAGCCCTGGAGGATGAGGCTGCAGTGAGCCAGGATTGTGCCACTACACTCCGTGAGAGACCCTGTGTTAAAAGAAAAGAAAAAAAAATATCTTGGAAAGAAGGTAAGTGAATATTAAAGGGATCTGAAATGCCAGCCAGGTGTAGATGAGGTGTTACTTTTAAAACAGAACAACACACCTGTAACACCTTACGCAGGCTGTGGAACACCTAGGAGCATTTTTATAGCTCACCTCTCAGGCTACACTTCATAAAGATTACAGTAGCCCTCTCATCCTTGGAGAGTACATTCCAGGACCCCTAGTGGATGCCTGAAACTGAATAGTATTGAACTGTATTACAGTCTACTATGTTTTTTTAATCTGATAACCAAGAGGGCTACTAAATTACTAAACAAAGGGTAACATATACAGCATGGATATGCTGGACAAAGGGATGATTTTCATCTCAAGTGGACTGGAGCAGATGCTGTGAGATTTTATCATGTTACTCAGAATGGTGCACAATTTAAAACTTATTATTTCTGGAATTTTCCCATTTAATATTTTTGGACAACCATTGGCTAAAACCCCAGAAAGAGAAACTGTAAATCTACTGTATTGGGATGAAGATGCAGGGGAAGAAATTGCATTATTCATGAAATGGCTTTTTAAGACATTTTTGGGGCCAGGCATGGTGGCTCACGCCTGTAATCCCAGCACTTTGGGAGGCCAAGGCGGGTGGATCATTTGAGGTTAGGAGATTGAGACCAGCCAGGCCAACATGGTGAAACCCCATCCCTACTAAAAATTTTAAAAAAAAGAAAAAATTAGCCAGGTGTGGTGGCACGCACCTGTAATCCCAGCTACTGGGGAGGCTGAGGTAGGAGAATTGCTTGAACCTGGGAGGCAGAGATTGCAGTGAGTGGAGATTGCGCCACTACACTCCAGCCTGGGCACAGAGTGAGATTCCAACTCAATAAATAAATAAATAAACAAAACATTTTTGGTAAATTATTCCAGTAGCAAAGTAGTTAGTAATGTTGACTTTTAGGCTTAAGTTTTTAATTAGTGAAGTCAGATGAATAAGAAATGTCCAAGGCGGCCGGGCACGGTGGCTCAAGCCTGTAATCCCAGCACTTTGGGAGGCCGAGACAGGCGGATCACGAGGTCAGGAGATCGAGACCATCCTGGCTAACATGGTGAAACCCCGTCTCTACTAAAAAAATACAAAAAACTAGCCGGGCGAGGTGGCGGGCATCTGTAGTCCCAGCTACTCGGGAGGCTGAGGCAGGAGAATAGCGTAAACCCAGGAGGCGGACCTTGCAGTGAGCTGAGATCCGGCCACTGCGCTCTAGCCTGGGCGACAGAGCGAGACTCCATCTCAAAAAAATAAAATAAAATAAAATAAAAAGAAATGTCCAAGGCTTCTCCCTCATACTGACTGAGGCTATGGCCAAAATGTAATAGGATGCGTCTATGTTGTTCCTTTTTACAAAGATATCTCTATAAAGAGAACTTTAGGAAAACTTTTGTTTCTTTCTCTTCTTAAACATCTCAGAGGCTTCTGAGATGCCTAATTTAGTGTTTCCCAAATTTGCTGCCTATGGGATCACCTAGACATGTTTTTAAAATACTGATGTCTAACTTCTTCTCCCGACATTGTAATTTAATTGGTATGGGCTGCAACCTAGGTATGAAAAGTGGGTTATTTTGTTTTGTTGTTTTGAGACAGTTTTGCTCTTGTCGCCTAGGCTGGAATGCAATGGTGAAATCTTGGCTCGCTGCAACCTCCTTCTCCTGGGTTCAAGTGGTACTCCTGACTCAGCCTCCCGAGTAGCTGGGATTATAGGTACCCGCCACACACCCGGCTGATTTTTGTATTTTTAGTGGAAACGGGTTTTCACTATGTTGTCCAGCTGGTCTCAAACTCCTGATGTCAGATGATCCACCCTCCTCAGCCTCCCAAAGTGTTGGGATTACAGGCGTGGGCCACCGTGCCTGGCTGGGGAGTGTTTTTTAAATTAATTGTTTTATATTGAGATAGTTGCAGAATTATATGCAGTTATGAGAAATAATACAAAGAGTTTCCCTCAGTGGTGTTTCCCCCAATGTTAATATCTTCCAAAATTCTAATACAATATCACAAACAGGACATTGACATTGATACCATCAAGATACAGAACATTTTCATCACCACAGAGATCCTTTCCTCCTGTGGGTCTTTTATAACCACACCCACTTCCCCACCCACTGCAACTTTCTCTTTATCCTCTGGTAAGCACTCATCTGTTCTCCATTTTTATAATTTTGTCATTTCAAGAATGTTACATAAATATAATCATACCATGAGCAAACTTTAGGGATTAGCTTTGTTCACTCAGCATAATTTTCTGGAGATTCATCCAGGTCATTGCATGTATCAATAGTTCATTCCTTTTTATTGCTAAGCAGTATTCCACTGTATGGATATGCCACAGTTTGTTTAACCATTTGAATTGTTTCCAGATTTGGGCTGTTAAGAATAAACCTGCTATAAACATTTGTGTACAGATAGTTTTTGTGAAGATACATTTTTATTTCCCTGAGATAAATGTCTCTGAGTGGAATTATATAACAAGTACACGTTTAGTTTTTTAAGACACTGCCAAACTGTTTTCCAGAGTAGCTGTACCATTTTATATTCCTACCAGCAATGAATGAGTGATCCAGTTCCTCCACATTCTTGTCAGCATTTGGTGGTGTCACTATTTTGTACTTTAGCCCTTCTGCTAGGTGTGTAGTGATATTGCATCATGGTTTTCTCTTTTGTTTTGTGTGTGTGTTTGTGTGTGTGTGTATGTGTGTTTTCCAATGGAACAGGACATTTAATTGTCCTTAGGGTCCTCCTGGGAGAAAGATTGCGGGACCTTTGGCAAAGCTCTAGCTGATGGAACCAACAGGGATGCCCATCAGCCAGTGCCAGGCAGGATGGCAGCCCCAGCACTTGGCTGGGGACAGCCAGCATTTGGGGCTGTTGCTTAAGACAATTTCTGAGACTAGTGGGTAAAGAATGTTGCCTTTGAATGGAGAAGAGGAGACTACATTTAGAAAGAGGGAGAAGTGGTTTGCGTTGTGGAGAGGGACTCTAAGGTCAAATTAGGAATGACAGGGAGTTGGTCACAAGGTCCTTCATGGCCAGAGGAGAGCTGTAAGTAGAGTATAGTAATGGAGTCCGGCAGGGGAACTGTGGGCCAGCTTGACTCAGGCCAGTTTCAGGAACTCCTGCAGCATGTTTTGTTCCACAGCCTCCATGAAGAGCTCAAAGTCCTCACAGTAGTGGTCCCCATTGACAATGTGGGGTGGGGCAGCCTTGGGGTTGCCCACCAAGACTTGCATCTCATCCCTCATGGCGTTGTCCTGGGAGATGTCCACTAGCTGGTGTTGGATGCGCTTCCTATCCAGGATTCAGGTCACCTCACTCTGCTGGGACTTGATTTTATGGGAGCCAGTGACTGATGTGCTGTAGAGGTGCAGGCTGCTCGTGCTGCGGGTAGATTGATGGGCCAGAGGGCAGAGGGCAGCGGTAATGGCAGCTGCACTATAAGAAGACTTCATCGTGGTTTTAATTTGCATTTCTCTAATGGCTAATGATGAGATTTTCGTGGGCTTATTTGCCACTATTCAGTGAAATGTCTCTTTATATCTGCATTAGGCCATTCTTGCATTGCTTTAAAGAAATACCTGAGACTGGGTAATTTATAAAGAAAAGAGGTTTGATTGGCTCACAGTTCTACAGGCTGTACAGGAAACACAGCTCCAGCATCAGCTTCTAGGGAGGCCTCAGGAAGCTTACAATCATGGTGGAAGGCAAAGTAGGAGCAGCCGCTTCACATGGCAAAAGCAGGAGCAAGGTAGGGGAGGTGCCACACACATTTCAAATGACCAGATCTCGTGGGAACTCACTGTCATGAAGATAGCACCAAGCCATGAGGGATGTGACCCCATGATCCAAACACTTCCTACCAGACCCCACTTCCAGCATTGGGAATTACATTTCAACATGGGATTTGTGTGGGAGAAAGTATCCAAACTATATTAATGTCTTTTGCCCATTTTCTGACTGGATTTTTTTCTCTTACTGTTTAGTTTTGGGAGTTCTTTATATATTCTAAACACTAGTCCTTTGTCACATGTGGTTTGCAAATGTTTTCTTCCGGTCTGTATTTTCATGCTGTCAGCAGCCTTTTGCAAGGTATAAGTTTGAAATTTTGAGGCGTCAGGTCAATTTTTCCTTTTGTACTTTTGTGTTTGATTATCCAGCATTATGAACTGAATAGCCTGTATAGCAGAGAGTCCCTCACTACAAAAAGCTTTCATGCTAAAACTTTCCATCCAGATAAGGATATTCATTTTTATTTTCTTCTTCTATTGTATTGACTTTTTAAAAATGTTTGTGGTTTTAGAGATTCCCCGTGGACATATAGAGACTTAAAGATTCCAAAGATTTAAACTGCAGGACAGCTATGACTTATTATCGGACTTTGTCCTTGACATTACAGACAAGATATTCTCAAAGAAAGAGCTCTCTGCTAGTGGGCACATGGAGTTGATGGACATAAGGATAATTTCTGGCCGGGTGTGGTGGCTCACACCTGTAATCTCAACACTTTGGGAGGCCGAGGTGGGCGGATCATGAGGTCAGGAGATTGAGACCATTCTGGCTAACACGGTGAAACCCCGTCTCTACTAAAAAATACAAAAAATTAGCCAGGCATGGTGGCGGGCGCCTGTAGTCCCAGCTACTCAGGAGGCTGAGGCAGGAGAATGGAGTGGACCTGGGAGGCAGAGCTTGTAGTGAGCCAAGATCCTGCCACTGCACTCCAGCCTGGGTGACAGAGCGAGACTCCATCTCAAAAAAAAAAAAAGGATAATTTCTGAATTCACACACAGGCCACACAAATTCATCAAAGAAACAGTCATTGTGTAAACAAACAAACAAAAAAAAAACAATCTCACCATAATGGGAAGAGGTCGGGAAAATGCTCAGATATCTCAAATGCAATTACTACTCATTCATTTAAATGGAGTCACTATTTATTCATTTAAAAACTAAAATAAGGAGAACTTAGGCGCAGTCCATGGTGATTAGTCATTATCGGCAGTGTAATGTGCTTTTGAGAATGTAGAGAGAGAAAGAACTTTTGTATGGTCAAAGCAATGAGTTTCTGGGTACTGGAGGTTTTCAATAACCAGACCCTGGACCACCACTTGGCAGGGATGTTGTAGAGGTGATTCGGGAACTAGAAAGTAAGGTAGACTAGGTGAGCTTTGAGAGCCTATCCAATCCTGAGTGCCTCTGGTGTCATGATCCTTCTCCAAGGTAAGATATAGAACTATCCTGGAGAGGAACAACATAGGCAGGACAGATCCCAAGAAGCCTGAGCAAAGCACCAGGAAGGAGCCAGCTGACTGGAGGAGGGCCTCCTTAGAATAAGTTGGATTTATGGAGCTGGAAAAGACTTTGGAGGAAGGCTATTCATGCTCTTGAAAAAGAGATGGAGAAACTATTAGTCAAATAAGCTGGGCTATAATGTGTTAAAAAAACAAAGTATGGAATCTCAGTGGCTTAACAGGAGGATAGTTTATTGCACACTTGTGCAAACCACTTCTTAGATGTTCCTGGTCAGTCAAGTGATGACTCAGTGATCCAGGTTCCTTCCATCTTGTCTCATGGCCCTTCAACACATGGCCTCTAAGGTCAATGTGAAAGGGAAACAAACTTCTGGAAAGGCACCCTGGATACTTATCATCCAAACCCAGAGTATGGCATGCAGCACTTTCCCTCACATCCATAGGCAGGATTGATCACACAGCCAACCTCATTGCAAGGGAAACTGCAAAACAGAGAAGACCAAACAGATGCTGGTGCATACCAATAGTTTCTGCCACGAGAGATCAAGGCCCACAGGGGTGCCATGATTGTGTCGTGACCATCGTGTTAATGTTGACAAAACTAAGAACTTATTCCCAGTAGGATTTCTAATAGGGTTAAATGTGGTATAAGATGGTATTTGAAGCCTTCCATGACCTGGTCCTGGGGCATCCTCCATCTTTTCTGTCACTCCCTGCCTGTCAGCTAGTACCCCAATAAAATAGAACCGTTTGTATTTCCCACCCCTACTTTTCCCCTTATTTAGGTGTGAATACCTTCTACTTTACCTAACTTCTTCTACTTGTTCTTTCAGAATCAACTAAAGCATCTGTTCTTCCTGAAAACTGATCTCAACCTCCTGATCCCCACACCCCAGACTGGGCTAGGTATCCCTCTGTCCTCCCACATTATCCTATCCATGTTTTTGTTTTAAATCATCATAAGGTGCTAAACATCATGTCGTTATTCATTTATGATTCTATCTCCCTAACTAGATTGTGTACTTCCTGCAAGCAAATGGCATTTTTTAAATTAATATACAGTAAAACTGACTTTCTTTGGTGTACAGTTTGTGAATTTTAACACATGTAAATTGATATTTTCTTGGTTCTTTGTATGCTGAATAACTTTGGATCATATCCTGGACATTTTGAATATTATCTTATGAGACTCTTGGTGTTATTTTAATCAGATGAAATGTTGACATTTTTGCGTTAGCCATCAGTCAAACCAGCTGATTTCAAGCTCCAGGTTCTGACCAGCCTTCTGTGGGTTGCAGCTTCAATATCAGTTCTGTTTGCAAAGGCTTTGCAGTGCAATGCAGATCCCGCTGATGTATATGCCACCTAGTGGCCAGTCTGGCACGTGGTTACCCACGTCTCTCCCATAGTTCAGTTCTCAAAGTCTAAAGATAGGCTTTTTATGATCAGATCTATGCATGCACCATTTGGGAATAAGCCCAAGTTTGTTCTTTCTTTCTTTCTTTCTTTCTTTCTTTCTTTCTTTTCTTTCTTTCTTTCTTTCTCTTTCTTTCTTTTTCTTTTCTTTTCTTTCCTTCTTTTTTGCCTTTTCTTTTTCTGAGACAGGGTCTTGCTGTCTCACCTAAGCTGGAGTGCAATGTCATGATTATAGCTCACTGCAACCTGGAACTCCCGGACTCAGGCAGACCTCCCACCTCAGCCTCTCAAGTAGCTGGGACTACAAATGTACGCCACCATGCCCAGCTAATTTTAATTTTTTTTGTAGGCACATAGTCTCACTATGTTGTCCAGGCTAGTATCGAGCTCCTAGACTCAAGGGATCCTCCCTGCTCAGCCTCCTGAAGTGCTGAGATTACAGGTATGAGCCACTGCACCCACTCTCAAATTTTAAAACAACTTGATGGGGTCGCTTTCCCAGCTCTCTCCTCTCTGAGATCTCCCTGGTACATTCTGGTTCCCTAAAGTATCCCTCTTTGAGCCTAATCTGCTCTGCATTTCCCATAACTGGGCCTGTGTCTAGGGTTGTTGTGGTCATTCAACCAAAATGAAATGGGCTCCTCCCCAAAACAAAATTTAGTTTGGATACTGAGATCAATGATGCCACACATGCAACAAGAGAGTAAGAAGAGGTTTATCACACACATAATAAAGCTTTCTGGGGAAAGCAGAAAGAGTCCCCAAGTTGATCTGAAAATGGCTTGAGAGAGCCAACAAAGAGTACAGGCTTGTTTTTATGATGGCTAGCGGGCGAGGCTGGGTGAGAGTTTCTGCATGTGAGATTTTCTTACATGGTTTGAACTTCCATCCAGTGCCAAGGGAGTATCTGAGCTCTTACATCAGCCTGCCCAGATGTGGCGCCAAAGGGGAAGGGGGAGTGGTGAGGTTTGAAAGCTGTCAGCAGTCAAATATCAAAAATAGAGTCAGACTCTTTAATACAGGCGCCAAGTGGTGGGAGGATAGAGAAAAAAAACAACAGGCATTTGCGCCACCCTTTGGGAACCACAGTTCTTCCAATCAGAAAGGAAGTTCCTCTCCCTGAGTTTTAGGCACCTACTGTCCATCACAGGCTGGGTGATGTGAGAGATTAGAAAAAAGAAAAAGAAAGACAAAAGAAAATGGAGAATTTAGGAGACTCCTTTTGCACTCCTCATGTCAGGACTAAAAGGTTTTCCTGGAGCTCTCTCTCCGTTCTTGGCAATGCTCACGTCTAGGTTTTAGGCTGCCTTAAATCTAGACCAGGGAATACCAGAAGAAAAAAAGTCATAAGCTCACCATCAGTTTAGTGGTACTTCAAATTATGGTCTGTTCCTCAATCTACCTGCTAATATTTACTTCTCATGATATTTAAATACCTGCTCAATGTATCCAGGTTTTATAGCTGCATTTGGTGGGAGAGATATTACTTACTCTACCTTACATGAAACTGAATCCATCTTATTTAATTTTGTATGTCCTGTGCCTAGCACAGTGCCTGGTAAAGAGAGGGACTGAATAGATGTTCTTTGAATGAACAAAGTGAATCTATGAATGAATGAGTGAATGAAGCAAAGTCTTATGATTTATTTACAGATAAGACAGAACACACTCCTCCAAGGAACAAATTTATGATAACTATGCCATGGTCAATTTTCCTCCATTCTCTTCCTGGAAGAGTGAGCAATATTATACAGAGAGACTTTAGCTTAAGTGAATAAAAAACTATAACTTTTCTTATTGTATCTTTAAGTCAGAGAAGTCTTTCAAAATCCCAATGTTTTATGTCTCTAGAAAGCATTTGGATTGCGCAGGTTTGAATGAACTTTCTTAAACTCGGTTTCTCCCTTGTGTGTTGTAGAGTTAAAATAAAATAAAACTGGCAAGGCTTTTTGACACCAGCACTTCCTTTAGTTGCACATGTTTACATTTACCACCAAAACAGGCTGAACTGCATATTTAAAAAGACACTGCAGAGCTCTGCTGTTCATTCATCCCCTGCTCAATGGTCTGCATGTAAATCATTGGATCCATTTACAATCAGCAGGCTAGAAACCCCCAGCTATTTGAATAGCAAACTCTTTTATTTCTGCCTCTTTAAAGCTAAGCTGCTCTGACCCCCGACTGCAACAGAACTTAGCTGATGAGTCCAAAACATGAAATTGACTCCAGCTCATCTTTTCCATTCTTGAATTTGGCTTTGACAGGAACCACAGAAGTCAATGGGACCTCTGTATGTGGATGAAATTCCCAGGAAAGTTAGGAAGGGACTGATGATTCATGATGTGAAACATCCCAAAGGGACTCTTCCCTCCCTCTTGATTTTGTATCAGTGTGTAGAATTTTGAAAACTGATGCTGATGAGGACAAAATTTCCATCATGTGCTAAACAAGATCCCTGACAGAGAGGAAATATGAGCTTCTGAGAGCCAGAATCCAGTTCTCTTTGCATACAAGCCACCCCAATACAGAAGGGCACCGAGCCAAGTAGTGTGTACACTCTCGAATGGGTCAGGATTTGACCCCCTTCTGAAGAACCTCTTTTCACCCTACCTGATTCCTAAGAACAAATCAGTTATCTACTCTGAGTCATCAAATGCCATTTTTCTTTTCTGAGTCTGTATTTCTCTTCTCCCTTTTGGTTTTCCTTGGGTGCTTTGGCTTTTGGAATGGCTTATTCTGTCTTGGTCTATCACAGGTATGCATTGCGTTCGTATCAGGAGTTCTCTCTTATGGCTGGTTTGGCACTCAAGGGAGAAGTTAAAACCTTCCATTAGTCAAATCCAGTTCCAGGGAGCTCCAGGGAACCATTCCTGCACTTTCAATGCAGTGGTTTCTGTTTTATCTGAGGTTTGTATTATTTACTGCAATCTGGAACATATTTGGTTACATGAGAATTTTTATTGGCATGGAATTAGTCTGGTCACAAAATCCATCTCCTGTCACCACCAGTACAATCCCAAAAGCACAGTAACCTGCTGTGGTTCATCCTGCAGGTAGGCTGTTATTGAGTCTGCAGAAACTCCTTGAGGAGGGCTCCTAAGGGTAGGCTTTGGGCCTCTAAAGACCTGGTCCCCTTTGGGACCTCCCTGCCTCTGCTTTCTTCCTGGTTCCTCACTGGAGATGTTTGTTCTTTCATTGACGTCTGGACTCAGCTAATGGGGAAGAAAATGAAACTATGGGGTTTTTTCTGTCTTTTTTTTTTTCTCCTCCTTTTTTTCCTCCTCTTCTCTCAAATGCAGAAAAAGGGAGATTAGAATCACAAATGCCTCTTTACCACAAGCACTATGAGTCCCCTGGCACTGTAGAGGGGTCTCTCTGCTTGTAAAAATTGCACAACTAAAACATGTTTGTTGTAGAAAAATTAGAAGATATCGATAAAAAGAAAAAATTAGAAGATACTGATCAAAAGAAAAAATCAAACAAAATTTTCTCCAATAAAAATCACACTTCTTGGTCACTTCACTCTTTTCAGTCTTTCTGAGACTCAGTTCTTGTTCATTTTCTTCAAGTATATTTCCCCTGCGTCCTGGCATTGCCCTTAGCAACCAGCATTTTTTTTTTCCAAACCATTTATCTACATGGCTTTAAGGAAAGTTTTCTCCCAGATAAGTACAAAAGGAACATATGTCTGTAATACAACAAAATATTCTAAAGAGCAATTTACACAGCTCTCTTATAAGAAAACTGTGCATCCATACTTACTGCTTCTTTGGTAGGCTTCCTCTGACCAGCCTCAGTCTTTATGTTTTTTGACCCCTGGGGTAATTTGGCCTTTGTGGCTGACTTTTAGAGCTCTCTTTTAAGTCCCCTGAACAGTGGTGGTTTCTTGCCAGGTCTGACCAATCTCTCCCAGCTCTCATGCCTGTAAGAGGTCTCCTTTTCTTGCATGCTCTTAACGCATGAAAACTCCTCTTCCCATTTTGGGGGCAAGTGTGGCAGAAATTAAATTTTTTTTTTTTTTAGACAGGGTTTCGCTCTGTCACCCAGCCTGGAGTGCAGTGGTGTAACTGCAGCTCACTGCAGCCTCCACCTCCTGGGCTGAAGCAATCCTCCCACCTCAGCCTCCCAAGAAGCTGGGACTACAAGCAGGCACCACCATACCCAGCTAATTTTTGTATTTTTTGTAGAGACAGGGTTTCACCATATTGCCCAGGCTGGTCTCAAACTCCTGGACTCAAGCAATCTGCCTGTGTCAATCTCCCAAAGTGCCAGGATTTACAGGCATAAGCCACCATGCCTGGCTAACAAATTTAATATTCTTTATTTTTCTGTAATGCAACTCATTTTCTACTTCAAACCCCCATTTCATCTGATGGCAGGAATTTAATCTGTCAAGATGGAATTTACACTATGTACACACTTGTGGGGTTCACCTAGTCTGAGTCACTATCTATCCATGCTGGCACCCCCTGAGGCATCCCTCTTTCTATTTTGACTTTAGTCTGGCTAAGTCATCTCTGACCCAAGGCTCCGTAGTTCCATCTCTCTCTCTGCTCATTTTTTTACTTCTTTGAGGGGGAAAGGATGAGTCTTCTGTTCCCATGCAATAGTAGGAAAAGTTAAAAATCTCAGTGGAGTTATTGCTGACACTTTGTTACATCACTGCCACTCTAAAATGCAGAGGTTTCTTCGGGCTGTTTCAGGCCAGCTATGCCATTTTTGAAACTGGTGAACAATGAAAATTTCAGGTTGGGGATTACAAAATCAGTCTCCCCTTCCCATGGACCCACAGGACCAACCCAGGACAGGCAGGCAACACCAAGGGATTGCAACCTTCCTGCTTGCACACACTTAGCCCCTGGGTTGGAAATGGCAAGAGACTCTGCAGAATTGTCTACCAAATTGCTGTGGCACCAGCAGCCTGGGGCCAAAAGGCCACAGACAGCCATGGAAGGAGACAGAGAGCAGAACTCAAGGAGAGGCAGACCAAGCAGGTAGGGCCTGTGGCACCCAGAGACAGGTGAGTGAGTGGCAGAGAACCCATTCCTGGAGGAAGTGGGAGGCAGGACTGAAGGAAAGTCAAGGCTCCAAGCCCCTGGAGCACATGCTGTTGTGCCATTGGATTTTACAAGATACAAAATCAAAGATTAAAGCATTAAAAATATCCAGACAGTCACCAAAGAGCATTAAACCCCAGGCTCAGAGCCCCTCTGAGTGTGGTGCCCTGTCCATACACTCACGAGCCAGCTTGCCTGCGTACTTAGATATACGAAAGCCAGGGAATAGACTTCTTCTTTTACTTGTATTACGTCATCCCTTCCCTGATGCAATGAGAATAGAGCTATTCTAGCCATGGCCTGGAATGGAGAGAGTTGGGGGAAAGAAGCACAGGTAGGACAGCTCCTAGAGTAACAGCAATTATGGGAAAGGGGGAAACCCTAAATTTGTATTTCAAAAAGTTTTCCCATCACCCAAGCCTCAGCGGTCCGAGCACTCATGGACTCCTGGCTGTAGTCTGGCTTGTGATTCACAAGGGGGTTCACCTGCAGGACACCAGCCCCCACCCTCCATTGCCCAGGCTGTGTCTCAAGAAGCCCTAGCCCATATCTTTGCTGGGTGAGGCTTAACTTCTGGGACTGTAGCAAAGCAGTGTTGAGGTTTGACGTCACATGGTCGACCTTTCTCAGTTTATTCTTACATATAAAAAGTGATCTTTGTAAACTAGTTCAACCATTATGGAAAACAGTATGGCAATTCCTCAAGGATCTAGAACTAGATGTACCATATGACCCAGCCATCCCACTACTGGGTATATCCCCAAAGGATTATAAATCATGCTGCTATAAAGACACATGCACACGTATGTTTATTGCGGCACTATTCACAATAGCAAAGACTTGGAATCAACCCAAATGTCCATCTGTGACAGACTGGATTAAGAAAATGTGGCACATATACACCATGGAATACTATGCAGCCATAAAAAAGGATGAGTTTGCGTCCTTTGTAGGGACATGGATGCAGCTGGAAACCATCATTCTTAGCAAACTATCACAAGAACAGAAAACCAAACACCGCATGTTCTCACTCATAAGTGGGAACTGAACAATGAGATCACTTGGACTCAGGAAGGGGAACATCACACACTGGGGACTATCATGAGGAGGGGGGAGGGGGGAGGGATTGCATTGGGAGTTATACATGATATAAATGATGAATTGATGGGTGCTGACGAGTTGATGGGTGCAGCACACCAACATGGCACAAGTATACGTATGTAACAAACCTGCACGTTATGCACATGTACCCTAGAACTTAAAGTATAATAAAAAAGAAATAAATTATAAAAAAAAAAGTGATCTTTAAAGTGTAGTGCCCGGATGTGCGGCATCAGCATCACTTGGGAATTTGTTGGAAATGCACATTCTCAGGCCTCATTCCAGACCCACCAGATCTGAAACTCTAGGATGGGGCTCAGCAATCTGTGTTTTGTTTTGTTTTGTTTTTTTGAGACCGAGTCTCACTCTGTTGCCCAGGCTGGAATGCAGTGACGCAATCTCGGCTCACAGAAACCTCCACCGCAGCAGAAGGTTCAAGTGATTCTTCTGCCTCAGCCTCCCGAGTAGCCCAGCTAACTTTTGTGTTTTTAGTAGAGACGGGGTTTTGCCACGTTGCCCAGGCTGATCTCAAACTTCTGGGTTCAAGTGATCCACCCGCCTCGGCCTCCCAAAGTGCTGGGATTACAGGCGTGAGCCACCACGCCCAGCCTGATCTGTGTTTTAATAAGCTTCCCAGTAACTCTAATGCACACTGAAGTCTGAGAACCACTGCTCTAAACTTTGCTATATAAGAGACACATTTCAGGATTCTTCAGTAATTTCTCTCATAATCTTACAAATAAATATTGGACCTAGTGCTCAGAACTGACAGTTCAAAGAATTCCAAGAAGGTTCGGCAACTCCAGAGCATGTACTCTAACCACATGCTACAATATTAGGAATTCCTGCATTAGAAATTTATTTATTTGGCATCTTTTTATTTTTTTTTTTTTTTTTTTTTTTTTTTTTTTTTTGAGGCGGAGTCTCGCTCTGTCGCCCGGACTGGAGTGCAGTGGCCGGTTCTCAGCTCACTGCAAGCTCCACCTCCTGGGTTTCGGCCATTCTCCTGCCTCAGCCTCCCGAGTAGCTGGGACTACAGGCGCCCGTCACCTCGCCCGGCTAGTTTTTTTTTTTTTTTAGTAGAGACGGGGTTTCACCGTGTTAGCCAGGATGGTCTCGATCCCCTGACCTCGTGATCCGCCCGTCTCGGCCTCCCAAAGTGCTGGGATTACAGGCTTGAGCCACCGCGCCCGGCCTATTGTTCATTTTTAAAAGGTAAATGTTCTATATTGAAGCTCACATAAAAGTATCGATGATATCTGTCATATTCTGCTTACCGTGGCTTAGGCAGGGAGAGAGGACACACAGAAAGGGAAAATAGCTAAGCAAACATAGGTACTGCCTAGTGTGGTGTATTAGTCCATTTTTACTCTGCTGATAAAGACATACCCGAGACTGGGCAATTTACAAAAGAAAGAGGTTTAGTGGACTCACAGTTCCACGTGGCTAGGGAGGCCTCACAATCATGGTGGAAAGTGAAAGGCACGTCTCACGTGGTGGCAGACAAGAGAAGAGAGTTTATGCAAGGAAACTCCCCTTTATAAAACCATCAGCTCTCATGAGACATATTCACTATCATGAGAACAGCATGGGAAAGACCCACCCCATGTAGGTCTCTCCTACAACACATGGGAATTGTGGGAGCCACAGTTCAAGATGAGATTTGAGTGGGGACACAGCCAAACCGTATCAGGTGGCAATTTTGCTTAGAGCTAGCGTTTCTAGAACATATGAAGTCACTGGAGTAAAAACATATATTTGAAATGAGTCCTATATCTTAATTTAAAAATAAAATAAACTGGAGAGAATGAAAGAGGGGGTTTAAGGGAGTACATAGTAGAAAAAACCTAGTTCGTATCCTGCCACTAACTAGCCATAGTCTTACATGAGTTACTTAAACTCAGTTTCTAGAAAACGTGGTGATACATGGTATCTAAGATGTTACATCAATTAGGATTTAGTTGCAAGTGACAGAAAATCCAACTGAAACTGGTTTAAACTGTGAAGCAAAAAGTTACTCTACTGGCTTTTGCAAATAAAATCTAGAGATAGTTCTAACTTTAGAAACAGCTTGAACAGTGTTCCAAAGAGGCCACATGAACCAAGTTGTTCTTTATTTTACTCTCTGCTGCTCCGTGTGTTTGGCTTCATTTCAGACCATGCATGGCAGCAAGATGGCAGCCCCAGTGCCAGCCAACATGTCTCCATGGTTCAAATGTGGATTTGAAGGCAAACCCAGAAGCCCAAACAAACCCTCCAAAATGAGACTGATTGGCTGTGATTTGCCTCCCTTGAGTTATGTCCCTATCCCTGAACCA
The DNA here is from genome assembly GCF_000951035.1 of Colobus angolensis palliatus. Classification (NCBI taxonomy): domain Eukaryota; kingdom Metazoa; phylum Chordata; class Mammalia; order Primates; family Cercopithecidae; genus Colobus; species Colobus angolensis. The sequence goes on from NW_012118599.1 coordinate 4,410,885, forward strand.
ATCACTGACCACAGGAGAAACTGACACTCTGGATCATATGCCAGTCCTGGGTTGAACACGATCCCTGGAATGCAGGGTCGTAGGGAGGGACTGTCAACTCCACAAAAACCACAGGGATGGAAAGTGGGAAAGGGTGGATCCCCCACAAACATTGGAGGCTGTTCCTGGAAACAGGGTAAGTGAAGAGGGACTGGCCAAGAAACAACACACATCTACCAGCAGATCTCAGTTCCAACATTCTGCAGTTCTGTGAGGCCCTCCTATGGCCCAGAATGCCAGCATAGAAAACCACATTCACCAGACTGCCCTCCAGATGGAGCAGGAATGGACTTGGGGAGGAAGGAATCCCGTTTCCATTTAGGATGACTATAATCATACACTTCAAGAGTCCTGACTGGAAAGGCTGTCTCTCCTGGCAAACCAGTCCTGTTTCTCATTTCTCTAGGAGAAATGCACATAAAAGTTTCCATACTCCCGCCTGGCATTAGCTCTCTGCTGACTTCCATCTCCCTTTCACCCTGTCTGCCTCTGCTCAGAATGTCTCTCTTTGAGTACCCCTGTCTCCTATCTGACTTCCTTTGCTACCTCTCTCTCTTCCTCTCTCCCTCCATTACTGACTGACTGAAGCTGTCATAACTGTCTGCCTAGCTCTCTCAAGAGTTTCTGTCTCTGTTTCTTTCTATTCTCTCTTTCTGGGATTCTCCCTGTCTCTGCCTTATTTTTCCTCTGTCTTATCCTGTCTGTGCTTCTCTACCTCAGTCTCCAAGAACCTGCCTGTCGCCTTCTTTACTTGTCACTTTCATTCTTTGTGTCTGCCTCCCTTTCTCCATCTGCCTTTATCTCTATCTTTTTCTGAAACAGGCAGTTCTCACTGCTCCAGATAGGGTCAAAAAATGTCTACGAGGCCTGCTTATTCCATACGCTTATCAGCAGATGGACCAACAGTGTTTGAGGATGGAGGCAAGACCTTGAAGGAGGAGAATTTAGAGAGAAGAAGGAAGCATTGACGGGGCACCTGAAGCATAGTGCTGTGAATAAGGGATTATTCAGGCCAAACCTACACAGCACACACACACATTAATGTCACAAACCACCTTCAGGCAGGCGCTGGGCTTCTCCATCACAGTCACAGTTGAGTATGGTTGAAGTTTTGTTTTTTCTCAGTTCAATGCTTTTTAACTGATTAGCTGCTCCCTGGATTTCAAAGCAGCTTGGATATCTGTAACCGATACACAATCTCAGTGCTGTAGCCTACCAGTTTACAACAGGGCCATTGGATGAACTGACTTTGCCATTGTGTGCCTTGTGAGTTTCACTGTGTGGACAGCTCAGCCCCTGTTTTCTCTGGTGGTTACCCAGGCCCCACTTCTCGGCGGCTAAACACATCTCTGGTGCCCAATTCAGTGAGGGCTGACATTGGGCCCTTGTTAACATTAGTCTACAGTTTCCATTTCGATAGAAGATATTGCTGGGTTTTGAAAAATAGAATGTGGCAGAAGTAGACATATATCCAACAGGCTTTCCACTCAGGTTTTATTTTTACACGGAGTTTAAAACTTATATCACATACCCTCCCAAGGACTGTCCTAATCTTCAACAAAGTTGGTTTCCATTTCATTGTTTCTTCATTTTAAAGGTTGATACATTGGCTTCTGCGGTCACCAGTGTATTTTTTAACTACTATGGTGTAAATGGCAAAGAGTGTAGGGAGGCCATAGGACTGTTAGGTTTTGTTGTTGCTGTTTGCTTTCCATCTTCAACAGTTTTCTGCTCTGTGATGGTAAACAAATCAACTTCTATGAGTGCCAATTTCCACATTAATGAAAGATAACAGAAACAGCCTAGCATCAGTGCCTAGTACTTAGTACATGCTGATTAAATGTGTTCATTCATTAAAGACAATGGTTGTCAGCTTTGACTATCCATTAGCATCTCCTGGGAATCTTTTAAAAACCCTGAAGGCAGGCTGTAGATTAGACCAATTACACAAGGATTTCTGAGTCTGAGACCCCGGAAGCAGTATTTTTAAAAAATTCTTCCACACATCCCACTTGAGGTTATTCCACTGTGCAGCCAAGCCTGACAACCACTGATTTAAGAGGTTTACATTAGCTATGTGCTTATTTTGTACTTAATAAAGGGTCAAAGGCCCTTGTTTTAAAAGTATCGCTCAAAGACCCAGAATTTAAACTTTGACTACAGTCCCTAAGAATTAATTTCCCCAATTTCCAAAGAGTACCTATTCCTATAAGCTCATCTAAAATGGAAAATGGCCCATAAAATATTCCTTATTTGGTCAAAGAGAAGCATATGTTAAGCATTCAATTCAACAATTTGTATTGAGCACTGTCCAGTTACAGAAAACTGCACTAAACCAAAAGTCTCTATTGTCAAAATATAATGCTTAAGTTCAAAAGGCACAACACAAGTAAAAAGCAATTCTTCATAAAAACAAAATAAAACAAAACAAAATGAACACTTCCTTCCCTTGGAAACTGATGCCTTAAGCACACACCCTGCCAGCTTAATTTTCTGCTGATTATCAGCTCTCCTACTGCCTATAATGAGGGGCTTAAGAAGAGGAAGAGCAGCTGGGAACAGGAAGTTCGCAATGATGTGGGAGGTTTACTGGAAAATTATCTGCTAAGGAAATCATTTCAGTGGTCAACATTGCTAACAAAAATACATTGCGCTGACAAAAATATTGAATAAGCTTTGTGCTCAGTGGGACACAGTGTTTTGTTTTCTCCACATTGAAGAATTTAATTTCAAATGCACCAAGGTGCTCTTGTGAGTAGTAAAATAAAAACATATTTAAAAGCTTTGCTGAATTCATAATCAGATATGGCTATGTAATTTCCCAATCTGTTATGCAGAATTGATTACATTTTTCCAGCTTTACTGATGTATAACTGACGAATCAAATTGTATATATTTAGGTATACAATGAGATGTTTTGATGTACATACATGTTGTGAAATGGCTACCACAATCAAGCTAATTAGCATAAACATCACCTCACATGGTTACCATTTTCACTTTTGTGGTGAGACCATTTGAAACCTACTCCCAGCAAATGTCACAATACCACATGATTACCTATGGTCGCCATGCTGTGCATTAGCTCTCCAGAACTTGTTCATTCTGCATATTGAAATTTTGTACCCTTTGACCAGCATCTCCATGTCCCCAACTCCTCAGCTCCTGGCAACCACCATTCTACTCCTTACTTCTGGGACACAGTGTTTTTAATCTTAAAAAAAAAAAAAAAAAAAAAAAAAAGGCCGGGCACGGTGGCTCAAGCCTGTAATCCCAGCACTTTGGAAGGCCGAGACGGGCGGATCACAAGGTCGGGAGATCAAGACCATCCTGGCTAACACAGTGAAACCCCGTCTCTACTAAAAAATACAAAAAACTAGCCGGGCGAGGTGGCGGGCGCCTGTAGTCCCAGCTGCTCGGGAGGCTGAGGCAGGAGAATGGCGTGAACCCGGGAGGCGGAGCTTGCAGTGAGCCAGGATCTGGCCACTACACTCCAGCCTGGGTGACAGAGCGAGACTCTGTCTCAAAAAAAAAATAAAAATAAAAATAAAAATTGTGATATTTTGTGTGTACATTCATGAATTTCTTTCCCATTTTGGGGATACCCTTGACATAGTCTAGAGATGATTTGTGTGTCTGCTTTTCTTTGCTCTCTGCTCTTTATTGGTTGCTCCCAGGCTGGAAAAGAGATGTAACCTCGGGAAGGAGATGTGTGAAAGATGATCCAACTCGGGAGAGTTCACGGATGGCTGGCCCTGAATCTTAGCTCTGCAAGTGGTTGCTGTGATGTTCAGGTCCAACATCTCAGGTCTCGTTCACACATCTCCACTTCTCACCGTCACTCACTGGATCCCAGTATCACAGGCTGTGCAGAGGGAAGATTACTCCAAAGCTTGTTTTCTTCGCATCTAGCCAACTAGTTCTGTTCTCAAAAGAACTGAAAGGGATGTTCAGCCTTGATGGTCAGTCTGCTAGGAAAAGAAATGGAGCCAGGAAGCCAGGGTTGAGGATTTGGTTTTATTCGTTACTGTCTGTATGATATCAGATAAGCACTGAGCTTCTTTGAGCCTTAGTTTCCTCGGTATACAATGAGGGATACTAGTATTACCTGCCTTGCAAAATTGTAAAGATTTAGTGAAATGTAAGCTGTATAATTGACCAGTGCCTTCTAAAAAGTACTCTGAACCTGTGTTTTTTGTTTTTTTGTGTTTTTTTTTTAATGTTTGGGAATCTTAAACACTTAATAGAAAACATTTGTAAGTGATGACTGAAATGAAGCAAACTTTTCCTACAAACTTTAGCCTACAAAGCTCCCAGCACACACCTTAGCACAACCCTGCTCCTTCTGAATAGGCGACACTGAACACTCCAGGGAGAAAGTCAGATTTCAAAGCGCTTTACCTTGTTCTTTCCTCTTTTCCCGCCTTGGCCTCCCAGGTAATTTATTACAGAGATCTGGCAAGGCTTCACAGTGAATGAAGCCTGGTGGTGCTGCAGGGGGTGACAAAGGCAAACCGGATTCTGTATTTAAACAAAACTGAAGGAAGTGCAGAGAGCCCATGTTTGGCTCTCCGCGAGGTCTCCATATGCCGGCCCTCCCAAGCACACACTGGGGAGCATTGTTCACAGTTTGAGAGTCATCGCTGCAGCCTGCACTGACGTGAGTCTCCACCATCAGCTAGAGGAACACTGGTCTCCCACACAGCAGCCAAATCCAAGATCAGTGCTTCCCAAGGAGCACTAGAAACCAAACATAACAACAACAAGAAATGATTCTTTCACAGGGAAAAATAGAGAGTACAAACAATATTTTCATCATTAGTAGTTATAAAATATCCATGATGTTCTAGGGAGATAAAAGGTAAGGATATCTCACCCCTCACCCATCCCCACCTACCCTGACCCATCCTTCCCAACCTCACCTGTAAAGAGTTCAAATTGGACTTGTATAAATTCCCCCAAAGAGTGTACCTACTTCTGAAATACAGAGGAAAGAATGTTCTTCATTCTTACCTTCTATTAAAGAGTTAAGAGAAGGTAGTAATATTTACTAAGTTCCTGGCATATGCCAAGACATTTTCTTTTTTTCTGTTTCTTGTTTGTTTGATTTTTGTTTCCTGAAACAGGGTCTCCCTCTGTCACCCAGGCCAGAGTGCTGTGGTGCAATCATAGCTCATTGCATCCTACAACTCCTAGGCTCAAGTGATCCTCCTGCCTCAGCCTCCCATGCAGCTGGGACTACAGGTGGACCACCACACCCAGCTAATTTTTTTTTCTTTCTTGGTAGAGACAGGATCATCCTATGTTACCCAGGCTGCTCTCTAACTCCTGGCCTCAAAGGATCCTCCAGACTTGGCCTCCCAAAGTGCTGGGATTACAGACATGAGACATTTTCACAGACAGTATTTAATCCTTACTATGACACTTTGAGACAGGTATTCTTATGCCTATCAATGTGGAAACTGAGAGTCAGAAAGATTAAGAAACTTACTCATGGCCAAGCACAGTTGCTTATGCCTGTAGTCCCAGTGACAGGTGAAGCCAGCTGGGCTTCTGGGTGGGGTAGGGACTTGGAGAACTTCTCTGTCTAGCTAGAGGATTATAAACGCACCAGTCAGCACTCTGTAAAAACGGACCAATCAGCACTGCGTAAAATGGACCAATCAGCGCTCTGTAAAATGGACCATTTGGCAGGACATGGGTGGGGCCAAATAAAGGAATAAAAGCCGGCCACCTGAGCCAGCAGGGGCAAGCCAGTGGGGTCCCCTTCAAGACTGTGGAAGGTTTGTTCTTTTGATCTTTACAATAAATCATGCTGCTGTTCATTCTTTGGGTCCACACTACCTTTAAGAGCTGTAACACTCACTGCCAAGGTCTGCAGCTTCACTCCTGAAGTCAGCGAGACCACGAACTCACCAGGAGGAACGAACAACTCTGGACAGGCACCACCTTTAAGAGCTGTAACACTTACTGCGAAAGTATGCTGCTTCACTCCTGAAGTCACAAACTCACCAGAAGGAAGAAACTCCAGACACATCTGAACATCTGAAGGAACACATTCCAGACACACCGTCTTTAAGAACTGGAACACTCACTACGAGGGCCCGTGGCTTCATTCGTGAAGTCCGCGAGACCAGGAACCCACCGGAAGGAACCAATTCTGGACACATCAGCACTTTGGGAGGCGGAGGCGGGTGGATCAGCTGAGATTGGGAGTTCAAGAGCAACCTGACCAACATGGAGAAACCCCATCTCTACTAAAAATACAAAATTAGCCGGCCATGGTGGCTCGTGCCTGTAATCCCGGCTACTTGGGAGGCTGAGGCAGGAGAATCACTTGAACCCGGAAGGCGGAGGTTGCAGTGAGCTGGGATTGCACCATTGCACTCCAGCCTAGGCAACAAGAGTGAAATCACTCTGTCTCCAAAAAAGAAAAAAGAAAGAAAGAAAAAGAAAGGAAACTTATTCAGGGTCACATAGAAAATGATTGGTAAAAACAGTATTCTAACCCAAATCTGCCTCGTTCCCTCTATTAATTTATCTTCTAAAACATGATGAAATATTAGTATAAACTATCGCTGTAATTCTTTGCTTGGTGAAATAGCAAAAATATTGAGATTATTTTAGAATAAATAAATAAATCCTGGGTATTTTCTTCTAAAAGGCAATGTTTACTAGTGGAAAAACTCTAAAAGATGACGCCCTGCTGATATTTGAAAATGATCAAGTTTATTCAATAGGTCTCAATGAGTCAAATTCTGATATTCCATTGAAAACCCGAAGAAGGCAAGAAAATACTACCAAATCGTGAGACCTGTCAAGGGGAGAAGAAAGGCCTTTCATTAGAAAGTGAACATTCAATCATTCTTGGCTCACAAACATGTAGGGAACAGTTGTGACATATGTCTTAAGCAATTTATTACCAATAACTGAAGGTAGCAAGTGATTACTCAAATACGACTGAGTGCTCAGTACAGTATACGTTCTACTTTTTTGTATGTTTGAAAACTTTCATAATAAAAATATTTTGATTTTGTTTCTTTTTATTTTCCTTATTTTTATTGAAGTATAATTTTATATAGTGAAGTGACAGGTCTTAAATATACGGTTGGACGAGTTTCAACAGTTACATACATCTGTTTAATCCATGCTCCATTAAGATATAGAATATTGCCATAACTCTCACAATTTTCATCGTGCCATTCCAGTCAATCTCTGTCCACCCCCTGCCCCACTAGAAACCACTGTCCTGATTGCTTTTGCAATAGATTGCATTTGCCTGTTTCAGAACTTCATATAAATGGAACCTTACAGTATGTACCCTTTTGTGCCTGACTTCCTTTCACTCAGTATAGCAATATTGAGGGCCATCCATGTGTCGTATGTATCAGGAGCTATTGCGTTTTTGTTATCGCTGAGCGGAACTCTGCTGTATGTAAATACCATGCTGTTTATTCATTCTCCTGCTGATGGACATTTGGGTTGTTTCTAGTTTGTTATTTTTGTTGAGGCTGAGGCTGGGAAAAGAGAAAAGAATAGTTTCTTGAAATCTGATTTTCTTCCTGGAGTATTCAGTATTATGAATAAAGCTGCTATGGACATTCATGTACAAGTCTTATCTGTGTCCAGATGTTTTCATTTCTCCTGACTAAATACCTAGAAGTGCATTTGCCAGGTTATAGAGTAGGTACATGTTTAACTTTATGAAAAACTGCTAAACCAATTTTCAAAGTGCTTCCATAATTCTACATCCCCACCAGTAATGGATGAGTATGCTCATTGCTCCACATCCTTGCCCATATTTGTTGCTATGAGTAGTGGTATCTCATTGTGCTTTAATTTTCATTTCCTTGATGCCTAGTGATGTTGAGTGCTTTTTCATGTGCTTATTGGCACATCTTCCTTTGTGAAGTGCCTGTTCAACTCTTTTGCCCACTTCGTTTTTTAACTTAAAAATCATATAATCTCAACGCCCAGCAATAACCCTCATTAACGTCTTGGATTTTTTTCTGTGTATTTACTTATATGCAAATATATTTATTACAAAAAAGGATTCATTTTAACAATTCAATTGGTCATGAACATCTTTCCCTATCACGAAATATTCTTCTATGCCATCATTTTTAAATACATGAGTGTTTATTGCAGCTTTATTCACAATCACCCAAACTGGAAACAGCCCAAATGCTTTTCACTTCGTGAGTGGATAAACAAAATGTACTGTGTAGCTGTACAATGGAATGCTACTTAGCAATGAAAAGGAGACAAACTACTAATAAATGCAACATACATGCAAAATCATTCTGACAAGTAAAAGAAGCCAGACATAAAAATGTAAATACAAACTATAGTAAGAATGCAAATACAGTCACAAAAAGCTTGGGGCTGCGGGTGGAGGGTGGGATGGAGTGATGACGGGCAAGATGTTACTTTTGAGGGTGATGAAAATATTCATATATTGGTTGTAGGTGTAGTTTCACTTGTATTTGCACGCCTTAGAACTCATCAAATTGTATATTTTGTTGTGTTTGACTTTTTACATTTTAAAAAAATGTATTACTAATATTACTTTTGATTGACAAATCATAATTGTATACACTTACAGAGTACAATATGATGTTTTGATGTATGTATACAATGTGGAATGATTAAACAAAGCCAATTAGGATATCCCTCACAGGCCGGGCGCAGTGGCTCATGCCTGTAATCCCAGCACTTTGGGAGGCCAAGGTGGGCAGATCGCCTGAGGTCAGGAGTTCAAGACCAGCCTGGCCAACATGGCAAAACTCCATCTCTACTAAAAAATACAAAAATTAGCCGGGCATGGTGGCAGGCGCCTGTAATCCCAGCTACTTGGGAGGCTGAAGCAGGGAGAATTGTGTGAACCCGGGAGGCAGAGGTTGCAGTGAGCCAAGATCGTGCCACTGCACTCCAGCCCGGGCAACAGAGCAAGACTCCGTCTCAAAAAAAAAAAAAAGTATATGTATATGTATGTATATATACATATTTTATATATATATATCCCTCACCTTGCTTACCTATCAATTTTAATGATAAGACATTTGAACAAATTAAACATTTTAAGGGGCTGAATAATGCAGGCAAATTATAGCTCAATAAAAGTCATTTAAACAAAAAGCATCACTGAGGAGATGCAGTATAGGATACAGATTGGGCACTACAGGAAGTGGGGCAAGCATGGCTGATGCAATTAAAGACAAGATAAGAATCAAGTAGTCAGAAGCATGGAAGGATAGAAAGTTGAGATAAGAGAGTACATAGAGTTTAGATCTTAGAAAAAAGAGTTTCAAGTTGAATTAGAGCTCTCAGTTAAATCTAGTTACAGTTATTTACGCTAAAATAGTGATTCATTAATTCATAGAAGGTTTTTTTAAAAGGTTGAACAACTCAAATCAGACAGTCAAGTGAAGCCAGGACTTTTTTTCCAGCTCTCTGATTTCTGACACCACCTTAAGCGGTGAAGTAGGAATGGAGGATGCATAGGGTGCCTTATTATAACCTCACAAGTGTAGGGTCCCCAGTTGGTCTTAGCAGGCAGGGATGGGGGTGAGGTCACAGATTTTTCTGTGGTGTTTAGCTGGAGTAGAGTCATTATTGTCTAATAGTTTTCTGTCTCCCTAGGCTGTCCCTTTCTGATCCTTTGGCAAGAGTGAGCAGGCTTTTTCTAGGTGATTGTGTGTGTGTGTGTGTGTGTGTGTGTGT
>NW_012118599.1:4421146-4431191 GCF_000951035.1 Colobus angolensis palliatus
GCCCGCCACCTCGCCCGGCTAGTTTTTTGTATTTTTTAGTAGAGACGGGGTTTCACCGTGTTAGCCAGGATGGTCTCGATCTCCTGACCTAGTGATCCGCCCGTCTCGGCCTCCCAAAGTGCTGGGATTAAAGGCTTGAGCCACCGCGCCCGGACTGCTTATTCAATTTTTAACAGTGTCTTTTGATGAACAGAAGTTTTAAATGTTGATGAAAGTTCATTTCTTCAATTTGTTTCTTGTACAATTAGTGCTTCGTGTGTCCTGAAAAAGAAATATTTGCCTACCTGTAAGTTGTAAAAATAACCTCCTGTGTTTTTTTTTCTAGAAGCTTCATGGTTTTAGCTTTCATGTTTAGCAATATGATTCATCTCAAATCAATTTTTGTGTTTAGTGTGAGGGATGAATTTCAAGTTTTTTTTTTTTTTCTTCTGCATAGATAGCTTGTTCCAACACCGTTTGATGAAAGTGTTTCCTTCCCCTTTTAGTTTCTTTGGTACCTTTGTCAAAAATCAATATATATGGGACTATTCTTATATTGCATTCCTATCCAGTGATCTATTTGGTTGTCTTTATGTCAATACCACATTGTCCTGATTACCATGGCATTATAGCAATTTTGAAATTAATAATAGTATACATCCTCCAACTTTGGTTTTTGCCTTTTGATTTTGTTTTTGTGTGTGTGTGTGTGTGCTTTTTCAGAATTGCTTTACCCCTTTTTTTAAGCTTTTAAGTGTTTCTAAAATGAGTGTTGTAGAATTATTTTTTCCTTAAATGTTTGAGATAATTTATAGTGAAGCCATTTTTTATGTATAGCTTACCTATTTCCCTTCTTTAAGGAATCACAGTCCTCCTTGAATGCCGTCCAGTGTCTTATCATAGTTATTTTATACATTGTGTGTGGTTTTGTGGTTGTTGAGAGTGGAGGGATGTCTGGTACTAGTTACTCCATCACGACTAGGCCAGAAGTCTGTAGTAAAATGTTTGCTTAAGTTGATGTTATTATTAGGGTAATTTTAGATTCAACAGATGCAATATCATCCCAATATTGAAACTACCTCAATAGTTTATGCTAATTGCATTTCCATTGAATCTACCCCCAAATTATTCATATAACTATATAATTCAGTATTAGCAAAGACTAGTACAATGACCAACAGTATTATACCTACCACCTAGATTCAAGTATTAATAAATAACATTACTTTTACTCACTTCAATTTTAAAATGCTTTTTTATATGGAATAAAAAGTAGTAAAGTTAAAGGTAGAGTTATTTTGTGTAACTCTAACACGCCCCAGGAGTATGTTTTGCATCTCATTCACTATGCTTATTAACAACAGATTAAACATTTGAAACCCATTATTTAGAGACTTACATGTTTCAGAAAGGTTATCATTTAAATATACAAAACTTTTCTAACAAAAAACATGTGTGTGTATGATTCTGGCATTTTATCAGAAAAAAAGGGTGTTTCCCAGTAGAGTGCACAAGAACTTTGCAATTATATTTGTATCTTCTGCATGGCTTTGTCCCTGCTGCTTCTCGTCATAGGATTAGACCCTGTAAAAAGCAATCATTTTCCAAAATGATATATAATATCCAGGTTAAGGGGAAATTATTAGGCTCAAGCCTCTCTGCATAAGGAACCATGCTGGAAACCTAATATTTCGCTTATCACGCCTCCTCTGAGCCTAAATCTACTTTCTTAGACAAACAATGAAATAGATTGCTTCAACTTCCCTTTTGGAATTAAGTGAGAATATTAAACAAATGATAAAGTAAAATTTAAAGCCACTGGACAGTTGTAGTTCTTGCCTTCACTTAAGTGAAACAGTTTGGGCTCTACTCACTTAAAGTACTCCCACCTCACCATTTGGACCACTTACGGTCTGAAGGCTGCATCTTACTCCTGGGTCCAAAGAGCTAGGGGTGACAGCTAGGGTCTACCATGGTATACCAGGGGGAACTTTGAAGCAGGAGTAAACTTTAAAAGAAGGGCCTTGCAGATTGTTATACTGACACTGTCATTAAGGATAATGTTACATTAATGTTACATCCTTTGAAAAACCTTACGATATGGAGAATATGAGGGAACGTGGAGAATATCAGGGAACACGTTAACTGAACAGCTCTAGGGAAAACTTGTTTGTAAAAAATACATTAGAATGGCCAGGCGCGGTGGCTCATGCCTGTAATCCCACTTTGGGAGGCTGAGGTGGGTGGATCACGAGGTCAGGAGATCGAGACCATTGTGGCTAACATGGTGAAACCTCGTCTCTACTAAAAATACAAAACATCAGCCAGGCATGGTGGCAGGCGCCTGTGGTCCCAGCTACTCAGGAGGCCGAGGCAGCAGAATGGCATGAACCCAGGAGACGGAGGTTGCAATGAGCCGAGATCCTGCCACTGCACTCCAGCCTGGGCGACAGAGCGAGATTCCGTCTCAAAAAAAAAAAAAACACGCACACACATTAGAATATAATGTAGCAATTAACATGTTCTTCTATTTATGGTACTGGTGAATTCTGTTTTTTGCTAGGATTGCTGAAGTCCTTTTCTTGCTGTCTGTCCCCAGTCAAAATTAACTACTAGTGTAATAGGAGTCAAAAATCATGTTAATCTCTGCCAACAAATACACAATGAAAACAAGCTGATGGTTTGTTGCAAGCCCATGGTGTTTCAAAATCACCAGGAAGCAATGAAAAATTTAAATGCCCAACCCTCATTCCTAGACATCTAAATTTGATTGATCTCAGTGGAGACTAGGCATCAATATTTTTTCATAGATTTTTAAAAATTTCATAGAATCTTGTTATGTTTTCTTTTTAACAGTTTTATAGTTTTACCACTTACATTTATGTCTTTGGTGTATTTTGGGATAATTTTTATATATGGTATGAGGTCAGGGTCCAATTTTATTCTTTTGCACATGGATTATCTAATTGCTCCACTACTATTTGCGAAAAAGGCTATTCGTTCCCTATTGAATTGTCTCAGGAGTCTTGTCAAAAATCAGTTGGCCAAATAGACACATGGGCTTATTTCTGGACTCTTGATTCTATTCCATTGATCTATCTCTATCCTTATGCCAGTACCACACAGTTTAGAGTATTGTAGCTTTGTAGTAAGCTCCAAATTGAGAAGTGTGAGACTTATGACTTTGCTTTTTTTTTTTTTTTGAGAGGAGTCTCACCCTGTCTCCCAGGCTAGTGTGATCTCAGCTCACTGCAACCTCCAACTCCCAAGTTCAAGTGATTCTCCTGCCTCAGCCTCCTAAGTAGCTGGGATTACAGCCACATGCCACCATACTTCACTAATTTTTGTATTTTTAGTAGAGAAGGGGTTTCACCATGTTGGTCAGGCTGGTCTTGAACTCCCGACCTCCGATGATCCACCCGCCATGGTCTTCCAAAGCGCTGGGATTACAGGCATGAGACACCGCGCCCGACCTGTTGTTCTTTTTCAAGATTATTTTGATTATTCTGGGTCCCTGCATTTTCCTATAAATTTTAGGATCAGGTTTCCAATTTCTAACAACAACAACAAAAAAGCCAGCCTGGATTTGTACAGAATTGTGCTGAATCAGTTTGGAGAGTATTGCCATTTTAACAATACTAAGCCTTCCAATTCATTAACATGACATGTTTCCATTTATTTAGGCCTTTTTTATTTTCTCTTAGTGATGTTTTATAGTTTTCAGTGTATAAGTCTTGCAGCACCCATTTTTTTTTTTTTCAAGCTTTTCAGGTGATCACCATATGCAGCCATTGTTGAGGAGCATTGCTTAAATTCCCAAAGATGAGGAGCTTTTCTCATTGTCCCCAAAATCACAAATCTTAGGTAATCTGTCCATATGTGGTCCTGCTAAGGACAGGAAAATAGGGTTTATCTTGACCAGGAAGACCTACTTCTGAGAGATGTCCATTTCATGACGTTCATTAAAAAAACTCTGGTACTAATATTTAATTACACCCTACAGATAATCCTAGAGTTGCAAAATCTTGAGAGACCTAAGAATTTATTTATGCTGCTCCGGAGAGGTGAGAGTCCATCTTATTTTAATGTCTGCTAAGAGCAAATGTTCTCTAAACAATCTCCATCAATGACCCATTCCCATGTTAACTAAATGTCTCCTCTGAAAATGTCTTCACCCACCTTCCTCAACCCATTACCTCTGCTTTCCTATTTATAATGAGACTTTTAACCCCCTGGGTTCTCCATTCCATCTGTACCAAATTTATGATCTGTCTAAATTCCCATTATTACAACTTCAGGCCATTTCTCAGTGGATCTGAGGAACGTCTGTTCACCATTTTGAGTACAAAGACTAGAAAGCTCCTGTTATTTGTTTTGTTGTTGTTTGGTTGGTGGGTTTGATTTTATTTAGATTGATTTTTTTCCCTCTGGTTCTTGATTTTTGCCTTTCTGACACATACTATTTTCTAGGTTTGGCAAAACCACTGTGAGATCTAAATGGAATGAAATGATCTCTCACCTTAATACCATGTTTTGTGATCCCATTAATGGCTAAGGTAGACCATGAGTAGCTGGAAGTGTTGACTTAGGATGCTGTTCTGACAAATTGCCAGTCTGTCTTTGAATAAGCTTTGAATAATGTCAGCACATTGATCTATCTGTGGATATAGTCTGTCCCTGATTGCACAGTTCTCCCTTTCCTCTTTTTTTTTTTTGAGTTTTTTTGACAGGGTCTTGCTCCATCGCTCAGGCTGGAGTGCAGTGGCGTGATCTCAGTTCACTGCAACCTCTGCCTCCCAGGTTCAAGCAATTCTCGTGCCTCAGCCTCCCAAGTAACTGGGATTACGGGTGCGCACCACCATGCCTGCTACTTTTGTATGTTTAGAAAAGATAGGGTTTCACCATGTTGGCCAGGCTGGTCTCGAATGCCTGACCTCAAGTGATCAGCCCTCCTCAGCCTCCCAAAGTGCTGCGATTACAGGCGTGAGCCACCACTCCTGGCCTCCCTTTCCATTCTTGACCTCTGGGCCTCTCTAGGTCCTGACACCATCAGCACCTGTGTAATTCTAGTCCACATAAACTACCTAGAGCTGGAGAAGCAGTCTGGATTTCCTGAATACTGATGGAGAAATTACCTCTTCAAATGGGACTGAAAAATAGGCCTGAGATTCTTGTCTTTTTCCTCCTACAATGCAAATGATGGATGATGCCACAATCATGACACTCTTTCATGATCTATCCAGATACTGAAAAAATCTAGAAATATTTTATAGAAAAAAGTAAGAAAATAGTACCCCAGATCTTTTCTCTTGAGTTGGTGTTCATAAAAGCATTTTATCCATCATATCTGTCAGTCATTTAGAATTTCAAAAACTACAAAAACATGGTAAAACACAGGACCAGTCTAATTTTTAAACTCTAAAAATCATGACTAGTTGCTTTTCAGTACATTTCTCCACAGGTATATTAATCAGGCAAGGGAGTATTATGATTGAAGAATAAGTTTAGGCAAAACTTATTTAATTGGGGCCGGGCGCGGTGGCTCAAGCCTGTAATCCCAGCACTTTGGAAGGCCGAGACGGGCGGATCACGAGGTCAGGAAATCGAGACCATCCTGGCTAACACGGTGAAACCCCGTCTCTACTGAAAAATACAAAAAAGCTAGCCGGGCGAGGTGGCGGGCGTCTGTAGTCCCAGCTACTCGGGAGGCTGAGGCAGGAGAATGGCGTAAACCCGGGAGGCGGAGCTTGCAGTGAGCTGAGATCCGGCCACTGCACTCCAGCCCGGGCGACAGAGCAAGACTCCGTCTCAAAAAAAAAAAAAAAAAAAAAAAACTTATTTGATTTTTTTAATGTTCCATCTGTTGAATTTTTAAGTAATAGCATTAGTATAATTAGCATTAACGCAAATTTCATTCATATTATTGCTTTGGTTTAGTAATGATATGTGTTGTTATTATTAATGTAAGTGTTCATGGCACCATTCTTGTTAATTAACCACTTATGTATCTTTTGCCTATTCCTTTATTCCTGTTATACATCTATCTACATTTCTCATTTAAAAGAAATGAGAAACTATAATGCGTTACAATGATTTTCAATTTTCTTAATTATTAATAGTACCTCAATAGTGAGGTCTTATTTGGGGCTTTGGAGAAAATTGGGCAAGATGTATGCTTATCTTTTCCACTGAAGAAAGCATATAAACTATGTAAGAAGTGACAGTGATTCCATTAAAGGGATAATCTTGGATCTGCTCTGATTGTTTAAGATCCTAAACTGATACAGTGTTTTCCTATTATCAATAAAATATTAATTACAACATGTTTCACAGTTGAAGGCTGAGGCTGAGATCCTCTGGTCTAGACTGATGGTCTCCAATTTGTTTTTTATGTACCCCCATCATTTAAAAAAAATGCAAGTATACACACCCCAACGTGTGTGTGTGTGTGTGTGTGTGTGTATATATATATATAGAGAGAGAGAGAGAGTTATATAGATGTACCATTGTGCTGATATATTCTGTACACAGAGAGAATAGAAAACATTAAAGGGTGACATAAAAATAAATATCAATTAAACTCTAAAATCTTGTTCCATCCATATGGATTGTGTTGTACAGAGTTTGGTAAATTTATTTTTTCCCTCTTTAACTTCCAGCAAAAATGAAGCAGAGAGTTGTTTCAAGGTCCACCAGGGAATACAAAGTTTCTAGTCTCATATTTTGCTCTTTGATAAGAAACTTAAAACTATTAAAGAGCAGGTTAGATGTTTGCTTATGCATGTAATCATGTTATGTGGGTGTTAGAAGGATTTTGGTTTCCCTCCAGAAGATCCCAGATTGGATTAATTTTGACATCTCCTATGAACTCCAGAAAGAAGATAAAAATGAGTTGTTACAGAGGATTCGGCTTTTTCTTTTATCTCCTCACTCTCTTTCCATGGAAGAAATAGTACAGAATTTTATGCAACTTTCATGGTCTTTTCCTTTTGACAAAACATCACAGTGATGAGCCTTTATGAATTGTCTATTAAAAAAAAAAGGTGTGCCATGAGATTCTTCATAGAAGTACCCATTTGACTTTTGATCTCTTCTGTATTTCGTTGTTTTCTTTATTTTAGTATCCAGAGTAAATTGTACGGAAATTGCAGTCAACCATGGAGAGGCTTTTATTTCATTAACAAAGTAACTGAACCAATGGTGATTCATTTACTTTTTCCTTCCTTGCTTTTTTTAAAAAAACTGTTTTCTTCTGATTATAACATTTTTGAAACAATAAACAAAAGAACAAAATTAAAGTCATCTATAACGTCTTAATTTAAGATAATACCAAGATAGTACATTTTTCTATGAAAAATAATGTTTTTCAAAATTAGGATCACATTCAATTTACCATTTTATTTCATCATTATTTATTAATACCCAATCATAATGATTTTTTCATGTTATAAATTTTTCAAAAGCCTAATTTTTTATATCTTTTTATTTTAAGTTCAGGGATACATGTGCAAGTTTGTTATATACATAAACTTGTATGATGGGGGTTTGTTGTACAGATTATTTTGTTACCCAGGTATTAAGACTAGTGCCCAATAGTTATTTTTTCTGATCCTCTCCCTTCGCCCACCTTCTGGCCTCAAGTAGACCCCAGCATTTGTTTTTTTTCTCTATGTGTCCATATGTTCTCATCATTTAGCTCCCACTTAAGTGAGAACATGCAGTATTTGGGTTTCTGTTTCTGTGTTAGCTTTTTAAGGACAATGACCTCCAACTCCACCCATGTTCTTGAAAAGGACATGATCTTGCTATTTTTCATGGCTGCGTAGTATTCCACAATGTATATGTATGACATTTTCTTTATCCAGTTTACCATTGATGGGCATTTAGATTGATTCCATGTCTTTGCTATTATAAATAGTGCTTCAGTGAACATATGCATGCATGTGTCTTTATGATACAACCATTTATATTCCTTTGGGTATATACTTGGTAATGGGATTGCTGGGTTGAATGGTAGGTAGTTCTGTTTTTAGGTCTTTAAGAAATTGCCACACTGCTTTCCACAATGGCTGAACTAATGTACATTCCCACCAACAGTTTATAAATGTTCCTTTTTCTCTGCAATCTCGCCAGCATCTGTTATTTTTTTACTTCTTAATAATAGCCATTCTGACTGGGGTAAGACGGTATCTTATATCATTCTGATTTGCATTTCTCTAATGATTGGCGATGTTGAGCTTTTTTCATATGCTTATTGGCCATATGCATGTCTTCTTTTGAATAGTGCCTATTTGTGTCCTTTGCCCACTTTTTAATGGGGTTTTTTTTTTCTGTAAATTTGTTTAAGTTCCTTATAGATGCTGGATATTAGACCTTTGTCAGATGCATAGTATGCAAATATTTTCTTCCATTCTGTAGGTCACTGTTTGCTCTCTTGATAGTTTCTTTTGTTCTGCAGAAGCTCTTTAGTTTAATTAATCATGTTGGTCAATTTTTGTTTTCATTGTAATTGCTTTTGGCATCTTTGTCATGAAATCTTTGCCCATTCCTATGTCCAGAATGGTATTGCCTAGGTTGTCTTCCAGGGTTTTTATAGTTTTGGGTTTTACATTTAAGTCTTTAATCCATCTTAGCTTTTGCATATGGTATAAGGAAGGGATCCAGTTTCAGTGTTCTGCATATGGCTAGCCAGTTATTCCAATACCATTTATTGAATAGGGAGTCCTTTCTTCATTGCTTGTTTTCAGCAAAAGCCTAATTTTTAATGTCTGCAAACTATTTCATCAAGTGGAAATACATATATATATGTATATGTGTGTATATATATATATATTTTTTGAGACGGAGTCTTGCTCTGTTGCCCAGACTGGAGTGTAGTGATGTAATCTTGGCTCACTGCAACCTCCACCTCCCGGGCTCAAGTGATTCTCCTGCCTCAGCCTCCTAAGCAGCTGGGATTACAGGTGCATGCCTCCATACCTGGCTAATTTTTATATTTTTAGTATAGATGGGTTTCACCATGTTGGCAAGGCTGGTCTCGAACTCCTGATCTCAAGTGATCCACCTGTTTCGGCCTCCCAAAGTGCTGGGATTACAGGTGTGAGCCACTGCACCCGGCCAAGTGAATATATTTTAATCTAAGCATTCCCTCATGATGTATACTTAGACTATTTCTAATTTTTGATACTGTTTTTGTAGTAGTAGGCATCCTTATATGTATACGTTTTATTGCATCTCCGATTATTTGTTTAGGATAGATTCCAAGAAGCTTAATTACTTAGTAAAGAATTTGTGCATAATTAATACTCTTAAAAATATTAAAAAGTTGCTTTATTGAAAGCTTCCACTAATTACACTTCTATTAATGATGTATGAAAACTGCATGTCAAACAAGTACTTAGTATTCATCTTTAAAACATTCTCAAGAGAGGTTGACTGGAAAGGGGAATGAGAAAGAATTCTAGAATATTAGAAGTTTGGTTAGACTGTGTGTGTGTGTGTGTGTGTGAAAATTTATTCAATATTACATTTACCATTTTTGTCCTTTACTGTATGCATATTATTTCTCAATATTTTAATATTTTAATATTTATATTTACCAATTTGATAGATGGGATTAGTGTATCTTTTTTTTTCCTTTCATCTTACCAAGTGGGTTGCTATGCCTAGGACAGAGGTCATCAAATTTCTTTATTTGACCATCCATACATTTTTTTTTAAGAATTGGAATTTTGAACTGTGCTCCCTGAGGGAAAGCCTTACTTGGTCTGTATTTATAAAACAACATTAAATCTCCTTGGTGGATACAATTTTTGAAAGGTATAACTTATCTCCTCTCATCTTATTCATTGCTTTGTTCACATGTTTTGTTATATTCTCCAGATAATGTATATAAAATAATTGTTAAGAGTTTATAAGCTCTGAAACTCTAAGTAAAGTATCAAAGTTATTCGCATCTCAAACTTGAATGCATGTACAAATCCTCATAGGGTTCTTTCCACTGTGTGGTAAAAAACACACGACATAAAAGTTACCATCTTTTTTCTTTTTTTTTTTTTTTTTTTTT
>NW_012118599.1:4432286-4442217 GCF_000951035.1 Colobus angolensis palliatus
CAATTACTTTTGCCCTAACCTAATAATATTTCACATGGTTTTGATTTGCATTTCTCTAATGGTTAATGATGTTGATTATCTTGTCATGTTTCTTGGCCATTTGTATATCTTCTTTGCAGAAATATCTACTCAAGTACTTTGCCCATTTAAAAAACTGGATTATTTATTTTGTTGTTGTTGAGTTGTAGGAGTTCTTTATATTTTCTGGATATTAACCTCCTATCAGATACATGATTTGCAAATGTTTTTTCACTATGTTGATTGTTTCTTTTGATGCACAAAAGTTTTCGTGTTTGATGTAGTCCCATTAGTCTATTTTTGTTTTTGTTGCCTGTGTTTTTGGCATCATATTCAAGAAATCATTGCCAAATTTACTATCATTAAGCTTTGCCCTTATGTTTTCTTCTAAGAGTTTTACAGTTTTAAGCCTTTAATCAATTTTGAGTTAATTTTGTATATGGTATAAGGTAAGGGTCCACTTTTATTCTTTTGCATGTGGATATCCAATTTTCCCAACACCATTAGTTGAAGAGCCTGTCGTTTCCCCATTGTGTGATCTTGGCACCCTTGTCAAAGATCACTTCATCTCATATTCATGAAGTCTTATTTCTAGGCTCTCTATTCTGTTCTATTGGTCTAGATGTCTGTGTTTATGCCAGTATCACAATACTTTAGTATTTTTGGATGATAAATAAGATCAAACACTTTATTTTTTATTTTTAGAGACAGGGTCTCACCCTGTCACCCAGGCTGGAATGCAATGGCACGATTATAGTTCACTGCAGCCTCAGACTCCTGGGCACAAGCAGTCCTCCAGCCTTGGCCTCCAGAGTAGCTAGGATTACAGACACACACCAACATGCCAAGCTATTTTTTTTTTAATTTTTGAGACAGGATCTCACTATGTCACCTAGGCTGTTCTCCAACTCCTTGCCTCAAACAATCTTCCTGTGTGGCCTCCCAAAGTGCTGAGATTGCAGGCATGAGCGACCATGCCCAACCTACTTTTTAAAATGTGTTGAACAATTGTATTTCCTTTTTGACAAATTATCTGTTCTTGTCTTTTCCAATTTTAAGTTAGGGTTTGGCATTTTTTATAATTGAACTGAAAGAGTTAATTTTATGTTGTAGTAGACGCCTATTGGCTTGCCTGCCTAATATCCCTTGTTAGGAATTGCCTTCCCCTCTATGCATGGTTGCAGCGGGGCAGCCATAGGATCACAGTGAAATTCCCACCCCCACCTTCACCCTGACCACAGTCAATTGCTCCTGGACGGGCATCAATCCAGACTGAGTCATTCACCACCTCCCCAGGGACTTGAAATGAGAATCAACAGAATTAGGTTATTTCTTCCCCAGGTAAGTGGACCAGTTGTGGTAAAACTTGAGTGCTGCTGGGGTCCTTTGTTCACCATGTGCTCTGAGAAACAGAGATGGGGTTCTATGGAGAGAGGCAAGTATGAAGCAGAAAACAGAGAAAGAGAACAACCTCAGATGTTTATAACACTCCAGTCCCTGCTTCTATGGTCCAGCTCCCTCCCCACCCTTAGCCAATTTTAACTTTAGTTCAAATGGTTCTCTGTTACTTGGAAAACAAAGTACTAATTAAGTATATTTATTCAATCATTTAACAATAAATACTGAATACCATATGCAGACATTACCCCAGATGCTGGAAATATAGGAGTCATCAAAGTAGACTCTGTCCCAAACTTACATTCCATAGGCAGGGAGAAAAAAAACAGAGGAATGAGTAAACATATAGTGTCAGTGGGGATTAGTAGTATGGAGGAAAATAAAGCCAGTGCCAGGGAAGGGGCAGCCCTGCTAAAAAAGCAACAGAGAGGGCTGAAGAAAGTGGAGAGGGCCTTGAGGCAGAAGGAGCAGCAAAAACAAAGGCTCAGGAACAGGAGTGTGCTTGATGGGTCGCATGGCCAGTGTGGCTGGAGTGGAGTCATTAAGGAAAAGTGTAGAAAGAGACGAGGTCCAAGAGGTGGCCATAAGGCTTTGAGGCCACTGGAAAGACTTCGGCTTCTACTTGGAGTGTGATGAAAGCCACTGAAAGGATCTGAATAGAGGAGGGAGGTGATCTGCTGTGTGATAAATAATTATTCTGTCTAAATCTTTTTGTCATGTATGTTGAGGAAGTGCCTCTATTTAATTGGGATGATGCTGGGTTTTGATCTACAGAAGCATGACCCCAAGTGGGGGCTATGGAGGCTCCAGGAGTTCCCATCCTTCCCTTGCAATTGTAGAACTCAGAAACCCTGTGAATCAGTTTTGCTTTATTCCAAGCTCAAAATATAATATTTTCTTTTATGATCTCTTTATTTATGCTTAGAATATTCCTCTCTATAAATATCAATAATATCTTAATCTATATTTTTAAATAAAAAAAAATCTTATGTTTATATAGAATTTTTTTCTGAACTTCAATGGATACAAAGATGTATGGAAATTGTGAAGTCAAAACACTGAAATCAAGTTTGGTTTAGTTGTTGTTTTCATATAATCTTTTATTTAAAAATATCATCTATTGGCTGGGCATGGTGGCTCATACCTATAATCCTAGCACTTTGGGAGGCCGAGGCGTGTGGATCACCTGAGGTTGGGAGTTCAAAAGAAGCCTGGCTAACATGGTGAAACCCTCGTCTCTACTAAAAATACAAAAATTAGCTTGGCGTGGTGGCACGCACCTGTAATCCCTGCTACTCAGGAGGCTGAGACAGTAGAATTGCCTGAACCCGGGAGGCAGAGGTTACCGTGAGCTGAGATCATATCACTGCATGCCAGCCTGGGCAACAGAGTGAGACTCCATCTCAAAAAAAAAAAAAAAAAATCACCTACTGATAATCCTTTCTTCCACCATTGGATTGTGATATTTCATTCACACATATAGAAAGAAGTATATAGATATCTGTTTTAGGCTCTTTTATTCTTTTACATTATTTTCTATTTTGATTCTTGTATTGATACCACAAAATTTTTTAAATTGAAGCTCTGTGCTTCAATTTTACATATAATAGTTCATTTTATCATATAGTAGAACAAGAAAAAAAATCTTGACTTTTCTCTTCAGTCTATTCTTCCAAGTGAATTAGAATCATGTTCTCAAATTATAATAATAAAATTTCATTGGAATGGACTTAATTTTGTAAATTAATTCGGAAATGATTTGTTTATCCTTTACAACAATTCATTTTCTCACCAAGGAACATTCTCTCTCCATTAATCTCAATCTTCTTTTATATTTCTTAATAAAGTTGTGTTCATGTAGATCCTGTACTTTCTAGGATGTTTTATGTTTTCTATTGCTATTATAAATGTAATTGTTTTCGTCAGAGTCTTCTAACCACTAATTGCTTGGATATTGGAAAACTGGACATAACTTCAGATGTTTTACTCCACTTCATTTGAGGGGTGGCCTCTTATTTACTCTTTAATTATACTCATTAAATATTTCCTAATAACAAAACTTTTCATAAGAAAGTCTTTACAGTTTCATCTGGTTATCTGTTTTATAGTCTCAAAACACTAATAATGGAAGTTCTTCCTTGAGAAGTCTAAATTTCTTCTTTGAGATTTGTTCTTTCTTACATGAATTTGGCACATATCTAGGTGGGATCCTCACATCAGTAACCATGAAGCCTCTTTTTTTCAAGTTGTTGCTGCTATCAATTTGATAATTATTACTAATTTATAAATTATACAACCAATGCATGAATACATTTTCTTGTAATGAAATGTATTACAAGGCACACGGTGGCTCACGCCTGCAATCCCAGCACTTTGGGAAGCAGAGGGAGGTGGATCACTTGAGGTCAGGAGTTTGAGACCAGCCTGGCCAACATGGTGAAACCCTGTCTCTACCAAAGATACAAAAATTAGCTGGGTGTGGTGGTGCACGCCTGTAATCCCAGCTACTCGGGAGCCTGAGGTAGGAGAATCGCTTGAACCTGGGAGGCGGAGGTTGCTGTGAGCCAAGATTGCACCACTGCACTGCAGCCTGGTGACAGAGCAAGACTCCATCTCAAATAAATAAATAAATAAATAAATAAATAAATAAAATATAAATAAAACTAAAATCCCCACTTTTTCCTCAGTCCATATCCCATCCTCCTCTCCAGAGCAGCCACTCATCAATTTGCTGTGTATTTTTCCATAACTTTCTCCAGTACATTAACTCTCAGAAAAGATACAGAGTTGCTCGAATTTAACTTTACTTTCATTTTTTGATACTTTTTTGATATTTTGATTTTTTGATATTGTCAAACTACATAATGTCCTGCAATTTACTTTTTTTACTCAACTGGATGATAAGAAGAGCTGTCCATTTGAGTACTTATTAGTACCCATTAGTACTTCCTTTTTCTTGTTGCATGATATTCTACAAATACGACTACACTAGCTTATTAGCCATTCCCCATTAATGGATATTGAGGTTGTTTCCAATTTTTTTCTGGCCCCACATAATGTTATAGTAAACATTTGCATATTTGCTCCCTAGAGTAGGCAGTAAGGTGATAGAATAGAAATTCTCATTTTTCATTGAGTTTCTAACCTATTTTCAAGGTCTTAGACTTGAGATCTTTATTATTTTTTGCACTTTAAAATAGTATTGAGACCCAGAGTTACAATCTCAGACGTGAATGGGTTAACATGCAGATCTGGGCAGTTGTTTTCTTTATTGGGCAGGGAGATTCCTGGAAACATCATGCGAGCAAGCTGCTGCTGTTTGTCTTTTACCCTGTGCCGTTTGTCTTGGAACATTGCTGAAGTTGTTCAGTTCCTGCACATCTAAATAAATGACTGTTTCTGGGTGCAGTTTGGTTGATGGTTTTAAAACCTGGACCTGGGCCTCTGTTTTTGGAGGACTCAGTTTTGTGTACTTGGTCAAACCATTCAAGGGAGCCCTATGTAAGGAACCATTCATTACACCGCTCAAATGGGCCGTAGGAAAGCAGCAATTTCACTCCAGCCCACTGGTTATTACCATAGGGCTTGGATCGAAGTTGAAGTTAGTGAGAGAAGCATTAGTCCTACTTATTTTGCATCGTTTAAATTCTGCTCTCCAATGTCTCAGCAATACGAATCGCCCTAAAATACCCCTCACCATCTTCCCCTGGAGTAGCCCTCCTTGATTTATTTCTTTATCCAGTGCTATGTGTATTTGTTTATACCTCCCACCCCAGACAGAGTAGAGTAGCCTATACACCTGGAGTTAGGAGAAATTATGATGGAAGGGAAAGATCCTAAAATATCTTTGATTAATATAGAATAAATTTTAACTAAACAAGACCTTAAAATTACTTATACTTTGAAGTCAGGCAGATCTAGGTTTAAGTCTCAGCTTTACTTGTTCACAATGAGCAAATATTCACAAATAATCCTAAGACCTCAAGCCAATCACATAATTGTTTGAGACTGGGTTTTCAAATCTATAGAATGGGTATACTAATACATACCTCACATAAGTTAATACAAAAGCATGTAGTAAGCACTCAACCAGTGGTACCTATTATCTTTAAGGCAAGAATTTGGTATGAAATACCACCAGGGGATATATTTGTCATGTGTTAATTTAGGCAAATCTTTCATATCATTCTTCTAAGATCTTACAAAGGCCTGAATTCTCAAAGAATGATTCAGTTGCGTTTCTCATACTTTCAAGACTAATGCAGAGAAACTGCAGACATCTTAAGAAGATCATTAATAATGATCCTGAAAAGCAAGGCCTTACTCAACTCTCCAAAACATCAATTCCTTGCCTCTTCATTTATCTGACAAATATCTATTAAACACATATTCTATGTTGGGTACTGTGTGGATGTTACGAGGCATGTATTAGCAAACTACTGCCTGTGGGTTCGATCTGGCCGCTGCCTCTTTTTGTAAATAAGTTTTATTCAGAACATGCCCATTTGTTTATCTATTTGCTATGGCTATGACAGAGACCATATGTGGCTTACAAAATTTAAATTTAACATTTACTCTCTGGCCCTTTACAGAAAAAGTTTGCTGACTCCTATAAAAAGATGTATGGAGATGGTTTCTATCTTAATATGGTTTACAATTTTGTTGCAGATATAAGTCATGCACACAAAGTTGGATATCAATACAAGCCTACATACGATTAATAGTTAGATGGTGTTATGAAGAA
This sequence comes from Colobus angolensis palliatus, assembly GCF_000951035.1. NCBI lineage: Eukaryota > Metazoa > Chordata > Mammalia > Primates > Cercopithecidae > Colobus > Colobus angolensis. Next base: position 4,438,447 of record NW_012118599.1, read on the forward strand.
ACAAAAATTGATGACTGTATGCTGAAATGGTTAAAAGAGGCTTGATATAGAATGTGAGGCTTGATCTGGAACTTGACACATGGGAAAGATTTGTGTAAATAATGAGAAAAGAAAAAAGATTGACAGGTACAGCATTGATTTACAGGACCAGGGTGTGGTATTTGTCAGATGACAGCCAAATGTGGTCATGACACTCTGCTGCTCCAAACCTGCCAGCCTAAACCCCTTAGCCTTGCTTATGAGACCTTGAATGATGTGGCCTTGCTCCTCTCTTCAGCCTCTCCTCCTAAAACTGCCCTACCTACACCCTACACACACACACACACACACACACACACGTGTGCGCTCTCTCTCTCATATTCCACATTCCATTCTGATTCAAATTCTCTCAGTTACTCCAATCCATTGGATTATAATCACCAGGCCATTAAATACACTGCTTTTTGCTCTGGTACATTTTCCTCAGCTTGTTGCCTAACTCCTACTCAATCTTTGTGTCTCACATGAGATATCACTTTCTCTAAGTAATGTTCTCTAACTTCTCCAAGGCTGGATTAGGTGCAGGTCTCTGGGCTCCTATCACATCCAGTGCTTCATTACACCCAGTGTTCCTTCTATCGTTGCCATGTTCAAGTCACTTGTCTGCATCCCTGAGTAAACAATAAGCTCTTTGAGAGCAGAAACTATGCACCATATTTTTTCACAGCACCACCACATAGAAGGCATCCAATACATTTTTTTTTTCATAGTTTTGCTCTGTTGCCCAACCTAGAGTGCAGTGGTGTGGTCTTGGCTCACTGCAACCTCCGCCTCCTTGGTTCAAGTGATTCTCATGCCTCAGCCTCCCAAGTAGCTGGAATTACAGGCACATGCCACCATGCCTGGCTTGTTTTTGTATTTTTAGTAGAGATGGTGTTTCACCATGTTGGCCAGGCTGGTCTCAAACTCCTGACCTCAAGTGATCTGCCCACCTTGGCCTCCCAAAGTGCTGGGATTACAGGCATGAGCTACCATGCCCAGCCTCCAGTACTTTCTTAAATATATGAATGAATAGACTGGAGTACAAAAAAATAGAGGTGTATTTTTAGTGTAGTAATCTGACCAATTTGTCCAGACAGAAAATTTATAATGGGGAGTTATGGGAAGTAAATTCAGGAAATAAGATTATTTCAGATTTTAGAAACTCTCGAACATTCAGGTTAAGAGATTGATCTTGGCTAGCTCGGTGGCTCATGCCTGTAATCCCAGCACTTTGGGAAGCCAAGGTGGGTGGATCATGAGGTCAGGAGTTCGAGACCAGCCTGGCCAAAATGGTGAAACCCCGTCTCTACCAAAAATACAAAAATTAGCTAGACATGGTGGCACATGCCTGTAATCCTAGCTACTCAGGAGACTGAGGCAGGAGAATTGCTTGAACCCAGGAGGCGGATGTTGCAGTGAGTTGAGATCACGCCATTGCACTCCAGCCTGGGCGACAGAGTGAGACTCCATCTCAGAAAGAAAAAAGAGAGAGAGAGAGAGATTGATCTTGATCCTGTGAGCAGTGAAAAGCTATTGAATGTTTTTGCTCCATGAAATGACATGATTAAAATGTTTGCTTAAGAATATTAGTTTGTCAGTAGAGTGCTTGATAGAGAAAATTAATAAGAGATTGCAGGAGGGAGATTACACTGGAAACTTTACTTTCTCGGGTGTGAGGAAAAAACTTGAGAATATAGCTGATAATTGTGACACTGACGGAGATTTGCAAGCTTCCTAATTGGGAGACCAAGTGTTATTCTTATTTCTATCCCTTGCTACCAATACAATGGCTTGCATTTCACTGATGCTCTGTAGTAGTCACTAGGTGACTAAATGAGGTACATAAAAAAGGACAGATGCACAGACTTTGCAAAGGAAGACTTGGTAAGACTCGACGGGCTGCCTCTGGACGGTTGTCAAGTAGAAAACGCTTCTATTGCTAGAAATAAGGGAAATAGGAAGAGGAACCAATTTGGGAAAATGATGAGTCTACGAATCTATATTTTACGGTGTATCTTTTTTCTAAAAGGGGTGGACCAAAAGCAATTAATTCTCATAATGTCCATAAGCCTGATAAGCAATTCATAATATTACCCCTGTCCTTCTCACCTTTAATGGCTGGAGGAAAGCTGCCTGATGAATGAGAGAATCACTCAGTCATAAAACCAGGAAGGACTATCTTAAGAACAGAAGTCTAAACTCCTTCTGGCATGATTATCCAAGGCTAAGAACACACAGTCTCTATAATTGCACTAAAAAGCAAATCCTGTCTTTGAATAAGGGCATCGTGACACTCTGGTTGAAAAAGATGAAACTAATTGCCTGTCATCTAGGTAAACAGCAATAGTGAAAGGAAATAAAAACCATGCTGCTCTTAATAGAATCTGAGGTTGGTTGTTTCCAACGAATGCTTACTTGGGTAAAGAAGTGAAACGTGGCACAAATGTTTAGATGACACCAAAATGAAGGGGCTCCAGTGAAGCCTAGTGATATGTGTAGTTCAACTTGGGGTTAAGTGAATAGTAATGGCCCTCCATACAAATTTAATTAAGGATTATTTTAAGGGCATAGAGATGTTGACTTTCACACATACTCCACCTGGGGTCCACAGAGGTTGTGTGCCAACTGTGAACCATATGCAGCCCACACAGACTGCCTGCCAGAACTCCTTTCCCCCACAAATGCACCCACAGGTCACCCTCCTGTCACTGGGACTGGCTGTGTAATGCCTGAGGCAAGCCCCATGGTTATTCATTCATACACAAATATTTATAGGGTGCCTACTCCCTGTATGACATTGCGCTAAATATTCTGGAGATGGGAAAGGATAATAAATACCAATATGAGTAAAGCATTTCCAGAGCCCAAAAAGAGCTTACAATCCACTCTGGCAGACAAAGTGCATCACTGGAGAAGAAAAACAGTGTAAAATTTTAATGAAACATTTTAAGAAGTATCCCAAGATACTATACTACTACCTAACAGGATATGGAAAAATCCAGCGGTGATCTGAGTTTGTAAGACAAAGACAGAGCTCACTCTTTGTTGGAAGAAAGTTCTATGAAGGAGGAGAGAGCTGAGCTGGAGTATTTTGCTATTATCCAAACATGCCTTGAGGCTAAGCAAAAGATGCCAAATGGTCACCAAGAGATAAAACAATTAAAAAACAGACTGCCTGGCTTGTACAACCCAACATCCGGTCTGAACTCTTTTCCTCTGAATGACCCGGTTGTTCTGATCTTGCATAACCTGAGCCTACCATTGTATCCTTTACAGTTTTAGGGCTGTAAATTTACTGAATTTACTGTTTTAGTACTGGTGTCAGCTGGGCACGATGGCTCACGCCTGTAATCCCAACACTCTGGGAGGCCGAGGCAAGAGGATCACTTGACCTCAGGAGTTCAAGACCAACCTGGGCAACACAGGGAGATCTAGTCTCCATTTAAATGATATTACATTTTTTTTCTTAAATTGAGGACTGGAGCCAGGCACGGTGGCTCACGCCTGTAATCCTAGCACTTTGGGAGGCCAAGGCAGGCGGATCACAAGGTCAGGAGATCGAGACCATCCTGGCTAACCTCGGAAGCAGAGGTTGCAGTGAGCCAAGATTGTGCCACTGCACTCCAGCCTGGGCGACTAGAGTAAAACTCTGTCTAAAAAAAAAAAAAAATTCCCGGACGGGCGCAGTGGCTCACGCCTACAATTGCACTTTGGGAGGCAAGGGCGGGTGGATCACAAGGTCAGGACATT
>NW_012118599.1:4442267-4448351 GCF_000951035.1 Colobus angolensis palliatus
AAATAAATAAATAAATAAATAAATAAAATTGAGGATGGGTATGGACTTTTAGTTCATCATCATGAAGGATTAGCCAAATCCCTGGATAATTAAGCAGCAAATGGAAGTTATTTTACCTTGGAATTCTGGATTGTCAAAGTACTTGAGGCAGGATCCAACAGACCAATAGAACATACTAGACCTGATAGGTGACCTCAAGGCTAAGACTCTGAGATCAGATAGGAGATCAAAGGCTGCTAGTTCCTCATCTGTGCAGAGCCCTGGTAGGCAGAAAATATACCAGGGTAGGATACAGGGAGTGTTCTCACTCTCTCCTTCCTGTAAGTGAAGACAGTCAATTTGGGGCACAGAACCATGTACAGGTGCTCATTTTCTATTCCAATACAGAAACTATGAGAAATTTAAAATCCAATACAAGCTTTCTAACATCATGGTTGTTATAGAACCTAGGGGAGCAACTGAGGTTTTTCTACTTAAAGCATAGGAGAGTTGGTTGGGTGTGGTGGTTCACACCTGTAGTCCCAGCACTTTGGGAGGCCAAGGCAGGTCGATCACCTAAGGACAGGAGTTTGAGACCAGCCTGGCCAACATGGTGAAACCCCGTCTCTACTAAAAATACAAAAATTAGCCAGGCGTGCCAGCAGGCTCCCGTAATACCAGCTACTCAGGAGGCTGAGGCAAGAGAATCTCTTCAACCCAGGAGGCGAAGGTTGCAGTGAGCCAAAATCACTTCACTGCAGCCCAGCCTGGGTGACAAGAGCGAGACTCCATCTCAAAAGATATATTTTTTAAAAAAGCATGGGAGAGTTGTTTTAGCCTAGTAAGAAAGGGCTCCAGAAAGCCATCTAGACAGTGTGGTCTGAAATGGGCAGAGTAACAGGAGGAATTTCAGATGCAAGGGAAAATCTTCAAAGACAGGCACCACCAGGCCTCTTGTTCAAGCCTCCTCTGCTTGTGACATCTTCCTGTGCCCCTTTGAAGCACTTTTAACCACTGTTTGCTGCTCAAACCTCTGTAATTGCACATCACCTTATAATGCAGTGAGTCGTAAGGGCAGAGTCGTCATGGGCTAATCACCTCTTAGAGGCCCCATCTCTTAACACTGTTACAATGGCAATTAAGTTTCCAACACAGAAACTTTTGGGGGACACATTCACACCATAGCATTCACTTACCCGTATGAATCCCTCCTTAGACAGTGAGTTCACAGAGGGACAGAGACTGTTTCAATCACCTTTATATTCTCAGTGCCTACTTCATCCCTGACACATCATAAGGATTAAGTACAAGTAATCAAATGAATGAATCATTGAGAACAACCATTGGCAATGTTGTGGCCTACAGATGTGCCTCTCAAATGAGAATTTACAGAGTCCTAGAAGTCCAGAGGGGTCTCTTGGGAACCACCATGGGAATGTGGGGGAACACGTTCCCGAGTGCCCTTCTCCTCTTGTAACTTTCAGATCTAAGTGGCTCTGCTTTTATCTGTTTTATATATTAGGGGTATATCATGTCTAGTTTTGTTTGAAAACTGTTCAAAAAATACTATATGTAGAAGGAAGAACCTGTCTTGCTATAATACTATGCCATGTGGGATCATTTGGTACAATATCGGCAGGACATTGTTACAGGACAAAGGGGAGTCAGGAGTGTCCAAGCATGGTCACAACCTCAAGACTGGCAGTCAGTCAAGAGGCCAGTGGAGAGAAGACCTGCAGGACAAGGAGAAAGGTGGCCAAAGGGAACTTCTATGTCACCTCTCAAGGCTTCCCTGTGGTCTTGACTCTGGACCACACACCTTAACATAGCAGCAGATAAGTCCCACTTCCTTCTCTTTGTCTTCCCACTCTCAAACTCTATATTCCAGCAACTCTTCTGCCAATTGCAGCATGATCTTTCTTGCCTCAGGATTCCCTCTGCCTGGGACTGTCAGCCCAGTCCTTCTTCAAGTCTCCACTGAAATTTCCCTGCCTAACATCCTATCTTCCTCAACCTAGACAACGATGGGGGTCTTCCCTGTATTTATTTAGTGTGCTTAACACAATTGCAATAATCTACTTGATGTCTCCTCCCTTCCCCCAGTTTTATTGCAAGTTCTGATAACAGCAGGATGTTTATCACTATAGTCCCAACATCCAGCTGTGTCAGGCAGCTAGGGGATGCTGAATAAATTCTTAACACATGTGGTTGGCAACCTCTAGGATGATTCCCAGTGATCCTCATTCTCGAGTCTGCACAGCCTTGTGTAATCTTCTTACCTTAAGTAACTTGCTTCTAAATGATAGCATATGATGATGATGTTGAGGGTATGCCAGTTGCATTATTGGGTTACAAGAGATTGTAACTTCCATCCTACTAGTTACCTTCTTGGCTTATATACTTCAAGAGTCAAGCTGCTGTGTCAGGAAAGCTTACTCGGCAAGGAAATGAGGGTGCCCTCGGGAGAAGCTGAAGCTCTCAGTCCAACCACCTGTAAGGAACTGAATTCTGCCAACAACCACATGAGCTTGGGAGCAGATCCTTCTGATGAGATCCCAACATCTTGATTACAGCCTTGTAAAAGATCCCAAAGCAGAGGACTCAACTAAGCTGCGCCCAGATTCCTGACCCTCAGAAACTGAGAGATAATAAATATGTGCAGTCAAGACAAGGATGCCACTCTCACCACTCCTATTCAACATAGTAATAGAAGTTCTGACTGGGGCAAGCAGGCAAGAGAAAGAAATAAGGCATATTCAGATAGGAAGACAAGAAGTCAAACTGTCTCTGTTTGCAGATGACATAATCCTATATCTAGAACACTCCATTGTTTCAGCCCAAAAGCTTTTTAAGCTGATAAACAACTTCAGCAAAATCTCAGGATACAAAATCAATGTGCAAAAATCACAAACATTCTTATATACCAACAATAGACAAGCAGAGAGCCAAATCATGAATTAACTTCCATTCACAATTGCTACAAAGAGAGTAAAATACCTACAAATACAGCTAACAAGGGAAGTGAAGGACCTCTTCAAGAGGAACTACAAACAACTGCTCAAGGAAATCAGAGAGGACACAAACAAATGGAAAGATTTCATGCTCATACATAGGAAGAATCAATATCATGAAAATGGCCATACTGCCCAAAGTAATTTATAGATTCAATGCTATTCCCATGTAACTACCATTGACATTCTTCACAGAATTAGAAAAAAACTACTTTAAAATTCATATGGAACTAAAAAAGAGCCTGTATAGCCAAGAAAATCCTAAGTAAAAAGAAGAAAGCTGGAAGCATCACACTACCAGTGTTCAAACGATATTACAAGGCTATAGTAACCAAAACAGCATGGTACTGGTATAAAAACAAAGACATAGACCAATAGAACAGAATAGAGAACTCAGAAGTAAGACCACACATCTACACCCATCAAACCTGACAAAATCAAGCAATGGGGAAAGGAATCCCTATTTAATAAGTGTGGTGCTAGGAAAACTGGCTAGCTATATGCAGAAAATTGAAACTGGACCCCTTTCTGATACCTTACACAAAAATTAACTCAAGATGGATTAAAGACTTAAATGTAAAACCCAAAACTATAAAAACTCTAGAAGAAAATCTAGGCATTATCATTCAAGACCTAGGCACAGGCAAAGATTTCATGATGAAAACATCAAAAGCAATTGCAACAAAAGCAAAAATTGACAAATGGGATCTAATTAAACTAAAGAGTTTCTGCTCCGCAAAAGACACTATCATCAGAGTGAACAGACATCCTACAGAATGGGAGAAAATTTTTGCAATCTATTCATCTGACAAAGGTCTAATATCCAGAATCTACAAGGAATTTACACAAATTTACAGGGATAAAACAAACAACCCCATCAAAAAGTGGGCAAAGGACATGAACAGACATTTCTCAAAAGAAGACAGTTATGTGACCAACAAACATATGAAAAAAAGCTCAGCGTCACTTCTCATTAGAGAACTGCAAATCAAAACCACAGTGAGATACCATCTCACGCCAGTCAGAATGGTAATTATTAAAAAGTCAAAAAATAACAGATGCTGGCAAGATTGTGAAGAAAAAGGAATGCTTTTACACTGTTGGTGGGACTGTAAATTAGTTCAACCATCATGGAAGACAGTGTGGGGATTCTTCAAAGACCTAGGGACAGAGGTATCATTTGACTCAGCAATCCCATTACTGGGAATATAGCCAAAGAAGTATAAATCATTCTATTATAAAGATACATGCATGTGTGTATACTCATTACAGCACTATTCAAAATAACAAAGATATGGAATCAACCCAAATGCCCATCAATGATAGACTGAATAAAGAAAATGTGGTAAATATATACCATGGAATACTATGCAGCCATAAAAATGAATCAGATAATATTCTTTGCAGGGATGTGGATGGAGCTGGAAGCCATTATCCTCAGTAAACAAGCAGGAATAGAAAACTAAACACCACATGTTCTCACTTGTAAGTGGGAGCTAAACAATGAGAACACATGGAGGGGAACAACACATAATGGGGCCTGTTGTTGGGGGTGGAGGAAGGGAGAGCATCAGGATGAATAGTTAATCCACGTGGCGCTTAATACCTACATGATGGGTTGATAGGTGCAGCAAACCACTATGGCACACATTTACCTATGTAACAAACCTTCACGTCCTGCACATGTGTCTTGGAACTTAAAATTAAATTAAATTTTAAAAATAAATAAATAATAGAAACATTTGAAAACAAATAAATATGCACAGTTTGAAGCCCCTAAATATTGGGGGTAATTTGTTATACAGCAACAGATAAATAATACAATAAACTAATGCATGTATCAATAAATAAATGAATGAAATGGAAGACCTCACCCAAGGAAGGGGAAATTAAGACCTCTGTGAAATGAACAGAGGTGCTAAGACAAAGACAATTGTTAATGCTTCCTGTTTGAATGTTTCCTCCAGCTACAGAATCTGAAAGTGGGGTTTCAGAGAAAACTCTGCCACAGTTTTAGAAATCAGAAATCCCTCAGGTCCACAGACATTTTATATGCCTGGGCAATGTCTGACTTTGCTATAAGAAGTTGTGCTTGCAGATGAGTATCAAAGCTATATCTCTTGAATCTTAAATTCAGCTGATTAGTTTTAAAAACATATGTCCTTGATGACACCAATTTAGATCCAATTTATAACTTGTCAAAATGCATAGTCTGGCTTGGATGACCTTTATTTTAAATGGTCTGTATTTTAAATCTTGATCCAAGTGACCCTCTGAGTGTGACTCTTGTCTTGCATGTATTTGGTTGCAAGACGAGTCCCATGATACTTAAATCTAGTGACTCTGAGGATAGAAACAGCATTAATAAATTGAAATAGGATTGTGAGTTCTGACTGTGTTTATAGTACAGATAGATGTAAATATTATAAAAATATTTGATAGAGCTATAAATACCAGCTTTGTCAATACCTCTCATAATTTAGAATTTCTCAGCACATTTCAAAATGCCAACTCTCTCTCGCATTTTCCCTAGATTGATTTTCTTGCTTCAGAGTGATAAAAGGGTGCAGAAAAATAGTGATATACTAAAGGGTGCATTCATATTCCAACATTCCACTTTAATGGATGTCTACAAAGAAGTTTCTTTTCTGCTTTCTTAGGTCTCATATTTTTCCTGCCCAGTTATACATGGGAAATATAATTGCTGATGGAGTTTCTCCTGGGTTAAGTTTGTTTCAATATGAACTACTAATTACTTTATCACTGTGACACTGTAACCCATCCTAACATTTAAAGTTTATTTGTTCCCAAATAAAGAGCATTTGTTTTTCCTGCTATTTATAATCATTTTCTTAATCTTCTCCTGGCAGTAACATTTCATTCTGACTGCTCATTATTAAAAGCTCATGTTTGCCTATGGAAATGCATAAACACATCTAACAGTCTAATGTACTTTTATATATGTCCAAAGAGAAAGAGAAGGGGCCCATTTGAAGACGTATGAAGAGTAACACTTTGGGAGGCCAAGGTGGGTGGAACACTTGAGCTCAGGAGTTCAAAATGAGCCTGATCAACATGGTGAAACCCTGTCTCT
>NW_012118599.1:4448620-4464474 GCF_000951035.1 Colobus angolensis palliatus
AGGGAAGGGAAGGGAAGGGAAGGGAAGGGAAGAAGGGTAAAATCTTGAACTGAAATATGAGTTGCAGAACACCTAGTTTAGTTACAAAACTTTTCTAAATCATTATTTGAAGAGGTGTATATGCATTGCACTACTTCTTAAAATGTCCAGCTCTCACAGAAGTTGCTAGACCAAACTTCTTAAAGCTACACTATTAGGGGGCACTGTCAAGACATAATAGCTCAGAAATTAAGGTAAAGCAGCTGTGAAATTATGAGACTATAGCTGGGCTGTTGATTTACACTCACTATGCTCAGGAGGACTGAGAAAACACAGCTCCTTTTTTTTTTTTTTTTTTAATCTCTAATTGACCTGACTTTCTCACGAGCCCTGGCTCACTGAATCATCTTAGTCTGCTACAATAATATAACCAGTACTTGAGGTAAGATGCTCAATCTTCCCAATCTTATCACCTTCTCTCTCTGCTTCCATAAAATGGGACTAGGGAGAGGGGTGTGTTAACTGAATCGTCATAAGAGTAAAGAGCTTCTGGAATCCAAGAAGTATCCAAAGATGTTCTACCCATCCCTCCTACCCTACCCTTTCCCTGCCCACTGATCTCCAGCAGCTAGTCTGGGCACTGCCCTTCCTGCTGACCCTTGCAGCTAAGTCAGTTGTAGGTTTGCTCCAACATCTGTTCTCTCAACCAGGGTTTGGGGGTGATCCTGGCTGCCTGGGTCTTCCTGGCCTCTGGACAGGATTTTGTGAGATATCCTTCTCAACCACCATCTTGCTCTAACGCCTTGTCTAGGTGGTTAGCCCATGTTCTCTGCTGCAGAGGCATCTCTGCTTGTCACAGCGGGCCACTCTCAACCTAGCTACTTTCTCTCCTCCCACTTCATGAGGGCACTTCTGAGCCCCCTTCATACCATATGGGAGCTGAGATAGTCACTATGCCACCAAATTTACTTTGAAATGGCCATCTCCTAGGTCTGGTGCAAGGCAGGCTATAAGGCAATATCCTCTAAGAGTGCAAGCTATGAATTGGAAAAACAAACAAATAAACAACAACAACAACAAAAATGCCCCTGCTTTTGGCATTCTTCTCCATACCTCCCCAGGTTTCTCCCAAAAGGAAGAGATAGGGAACCATATAATTCACTTCCTCACGTGACTCTAGTTCCTTTCCCTCTGTCCATTCAGGTAAGAAGGGGAATGTTTCTTCCTCCCCCACCTTTTTGAATATCTGAGATTTTCATGATGCCTTATCCTCCTCCTTACCAACTGTTTAGCCTCAAGTTTGAGACTAAATGACTGATAGGTAGCCACAGAATATGAGGAGGACACACCAATAAAGAAACGAAATCAGGAACCATTCCAAAAATATTATGCCTCTTCAATACGCCAACAAAAAAATATATAATCTAATTTGGGGGTAAACATTCTAACTTGATTCTCTAAATGCATTTAGAAATCTATTGGATACCAAATATGGGCCACCCTTTAAACATGATGAGCTTTCTGCTAGGTACTATATTGTTCCATTTATATGATATTCTGGAAAAGACAGAACTACAGGGACAGAAAACAGATCTGTGGTTACCCAGGGCTAAGTGTGGGTAGAGAGTTTGATGACAAAGTGGCACCAAGGAGCTTTCTGAGATGATAGAACTGCTCTGCATCTTGATTGTGGTAGTGGTAACACGATTTTGTTTGTTAAAACTCACAGGGCCACACACTAAAAGAAATGGATTTTATTGTACATAAAATGGACCTCCATAAACCTGACTTTTATTTTTTAAAAATGATGGGCTTTCACATACCCAACATTATACATGACGCTTATTGAATGCTTATGAAATAATGCACTGTTCTAACCACTTTGATTACATTCACTCATTTAATCCTCACAATAATTTTATTTAGAAGGGACTATTATTATCACCATCTCTATCTTTTAGATAAGGAAACTGAGGTCCAGAGAAGTTAAGTAACTTGTCGAAGTCCACACGGCAAGTACAGCTGGAATCTGAATCCAGATCTGTCTGATGCTAAAGTCTGTGGATTTAACACTATATTATAAGGCCTCTCAAGATAGTTAAACTGGTAACATTTGTGTTTGCATGTAACTTACCCTTCCTGGAGTCTTTTTAAATTGAATCACATCTGTTCTCAGATCAGAAAATAAGTGGTACATCCTGTCCCCCAAACATACATAGCCTGGAACATATTTCTCCAATTGCTCCAATCTAACATCTTCAGTTAAGTTGAGAGGCCCCTTTCTGTCAGCAATCTTAAATGAACTAAGAATGAGTCAGAGCTGGATGACTGTTGGTTAAAAAGGTCCCCTGGAGAGTTCTAGGGAGTATGTGACACACCCTAGCTCAAGCTCCTGACAAGGGGTCCAACCTGTACTCTAAATTGGGGTCTTGACATGCTGACCCAGATATCCCTGCAGCCTACCAAACCAAAGATGCCAGACTCTTCCCCTAAGTACAGAGGGCTTCCTTCTCAAGTTTATGCAGGCTTGACCTGGGTCTGAGAACTCCAGTTCATGCTACCCTGACAGCAAATGAATGGAGCACTGTTTTTATTAGCCGCTGATCCTAGCACACCCCAGAAGTCAGGCTGTCCTGGAGTCTTCCCAGCTGCTTTTCTCTATGGCAGACTGCTTTCCATGGGCAATCACAGAACTCCACTGTAGGACAGTGGTAAGGTATGGCAGGTTTGTGGGGAACTCAGGGCTGGTTCTTGCCAAGGGAAATGGGTGTCCAAGGCCCATATCTAGTCTTCTGGTTCTTCCATATGATGCAGAGCCCTCCTCCATTAGCAAAGTGCTCAGGAAATGTACTTCATGATGACTGAGGCTTTGGACATGTGCTACATCTGCTACAGGGGAAATTTAATTGGTCAAGTCTCAGTTTACTCCAGCCAGGGACCTCAGATCAGAAAGAGCCAATGGAAACCTGCCTAAATGGCAATAATCCACCTCAGCAAACACCACCTTGTGATTTCATCTCATCTGATTTACTTTTGGAGCATTTTGAGCCTCCCAAGCTGCCAGTAAGTCACCGACAAGGCCTGAAGAAGGTGCTTTGGAATGGAGGGAAGATCAACACTAGGCCACAGCCCAACTTATCTGCCATCAACCTTTATCTGATCCCCTGGACAAAAGAGCAGGTCCACTTACATTCGCTGAGTTAAAGTTCTCTTGTCTCAAAAGTGCACTTTCCCCTGATCTCACTATTAAGGGACTTATTGGTACATTTATGATGAAGACACTGAAAGCTGGGACAAGTGGAAGGTTTTGTTGGGATGGTGAGAGTGGGAGTGGTGTGGAGGTTAGGGCAAGGTTGCAAAGAGGGAGCCTTTCCCTAGCGGACAGAGAGCCTTAGGGAAGTACTGCTAGACCCAGAGACATCCTAACACTGTAAACAAAGGATGAAAATCAGGCAAGGAGATCCTTAGGAGAAAAATTTCGTCTGCCAGTTTGGCCTGAAACAGAACTTATCAATGCTACTCTAAACTGCTATCAGTTGTTTGAACCTCTGTATAAAGGAATTTCTCCTTTTTTCTAAGAAGAAGCCATGGAAATACTGAACACTGGTGGGAAGGGTCATGGTTGAGGGAATAAAGGACCTACAAGAGTGAAGACTGGAGATGAAGACAGTAAATGTTGCTTATAGTTATTTTTGCAGCCCAGAGCATGAAGGATGAAGATTACTCAAAACTGAGTAGGACAAGCAAAAAGGCAGCAGCAGACAGATCAGCTAAGATGGTAACAGAAGGTCAATCTTCATTCCTGAACAGCAGGTGGAAGGACCTAAGCAAGAATTTTATTTCCTCAAATATTAAAAGTCAGATGCTTGAAACCAGTACAGCCATCTTATGTGCATAAATATAAAAGAATATTGCTACTCTTACAGTTGTCTTATTTCTCCTGTTCCTTGTAGTCTGTTTTGTTTCAATCCTCCCGAATCTTGTCACTTCAATGTTCTTCTTCTTTTTTTTTAATTTTACTTTAAGTTCTGGGATACATGTGCTGAACGTGCAGGTTTGTTACACAGGTATACATGTGCCATGGCGGTTTTCTGCACCTATCAACCCGTAATCTAGGTTTTAAGCCCCGCATGCATTAGGTATTTGTCCTAAGGCTCTCCCTCTCCTTGCCCGCCACCCCCCAACAGGCCCCAGTGTGTGATGTTCCCCTCCCTGTGTCCATGTGTTCTCATTGTTCAACTCTCACTTATGAGTGAGAACACGCGGTGTTTGGTTTTCTGTTCCTGTGTTAGTTTGCTGAGGACGATGGTTTCCAGCTTCATCCACATACCTGCAAAGGACATGAACTCATTCTTTCTTATGGCTGCATAGTATTCCATGGTGTATATGTGCCACATTTTCTTTATCCAGTCTATCATTGATGGGCATTTAGGTTGGTTCCGAGTCTTTGCTATTGTAAATAGTACTGCAATAAACATTACGTGTGCATGTGTCTTTATAACAGAATGATTTTTAATCCTTTGGGTATATACCCAGTAATGAGATTGCTGGTTCAAATAGTATTTCTGGTCCTAGATCCTTGAGGAATTGCCACATTGTCTTTCACAATGGTTGAACTAATTTACACTCCCACCAACAGTGTAAAAGTGTTCCTATTTCTCCACAACCTCACCAGCATCTATTGTTTCCAGACTTTTTAATGATCACCGTTTCTAACTGGCATGAGATGATATCTCACTGTGGTTTTGATTTGCATTTCTCTAATGACCAGTGATGATGAGCTTTTCTTCATATATTTGTTCTTTTGAGAAGAGTCTGTTCATATCCTTCACCCACTTTTTGATGGACTTCTTTGTTTTTTTCCTGTAAATTTGTTTCAGTTCCTTGTAGATTCTGGATACGAGACCTTTGTCAGATGGATAGATTGCAAATATTTTCTCCTATTCTGTAGGTTGCCTGTTCACTCTGATAGTTTCTTTTGCTGAGCAGAAGCTCTTTAGTTTAATTAGATTCCATTTGTCAATTTTTGCTTTTGTTGCGATTGCTTTGGGTGTTTTAGTCACGAAGTCTTTGCTCATGCTTATGTCCTGAATGGTATTGCCTAGGTTTTCTGTCAAATCTTGTCACTTCAATGTTTTTTTATCCTATCTAACAAATAGGCCCTGGGTGACTGGATATGCAAAGCTTATAGCTACTATGGGAAAGCATGGCTATTTCCTAAAATGGCTCTCTGCTGTGTGCTCAGACCATCATAGAAAAAAATGTATTCAAAAATTATATTTTTTAACATATTAAACATTGAGTACCTATTGAATACAAAACATTGTGCTGATAAGAGAGAACTGTGTTTATCCAAAGTTATACTGCACTAGTGCTTCTGAAGATTGGGAATCCCTTATTTAAAGAAAATGCCATGGGATGGAAACTTGAGTTATGAAGGTCTCATTTCTATAATTACGACCACCCTCTCCGGCCTCTTTCCCCCAACTTGCCTTTTCTCATCTATAAAATGCACAGATCACAGTTCATTGATTTAGGCGGTCTGCTCATTGATTTGTAAACATGGATCAAGATGCCAGACCATCATTCATGCAAATTGGCCTTGTTCACAGACATAGAAACTGAAAAAGACTCGGGCCAGCAAGCGGTCAGCATGACCTCAGGAGGCAGAGACTGCTTGTCTCTCACAGGCCTTCCCTGGCCTTCCTTCAGTGTTAAACAGTGATTCAACATGGTCCCGACCTGACCAAGCTTGGTCTCCTCAACACCAGAAGATTCTGCATCTCCCAACACCTGCAAAAGTTCAGACATCTGCCCTGAGATGTTAAAGAATCCATTCTGGTCTAGCTAGCACCAGGGAAATAAAAGGCCTTGAAACAACACAAAATGTTTCAAGTTTAGCCTTCAAGAAAAATAAAAACAATATAGGTTCATTTGTAGAAAGTTTGGGAAATGTAGGAAAATACAAAGAAATAATAAAATTTGCCTATAACCATGTTTTCTAGTGATTTTTATGTACATCAGTCAAAGCCACCTTTAAGAACAAATTTCGGCCAGGTGCGGTGGCTCACATCTGTAATCCCAGCACTTTGGGAGGCTGAGGTGGGCAGATCACGAGGTCAAGAGATCGAGACCATCCTGGCCAACCAACATGGCAAAACCCCATCTCTACTAAAAATACAAAAATTAGCTGGGCGTAGTGGCGCACGCCTGTAGTCCCAGCTACTCGGGAGGCTGAGGCAGGAGAATCATTTGAATCCAGGAGGCAGAGGTTTCAGTGAGCCAAGATCACGCCACTGCACTCTAGCCAGGGCGACAGAACGAAACTCTGTCTCAAAAATAATAATAATAATAAATTTCTAGGCTGAGCACAATGGCTCACGCCTGTAATCCTAGCACTTTGGGAGGCCAAGACAGGCGGATCACTTGAGGTCAGGAGTTCAAGACCAGCCTGGTCAACATAGTGAAACCCTGTCTCTACTAAAAGTACAAAAAATTAGCCGGGCATGGTGGCACACACTTGTAATCCCAGCTACTCAGGAGGCTGAGGCAGGAGAATCACTTGAACCTGGAAGGCAGAGGTTGCCATGAGCTGAGATCACACCACTGCACTCTAGCCTGGGCGAAAAAATGATACTCCATCTCAAAAAAAAGGAAAAAGAATAAATTTATAAGCAAGAAAAAAAAAAGAGAGTTTTAATTGGTATCATGTAGGACACTTGCAGGAAATGCAATGTCCCTGTTTTTGTTATATTTCATGTTTTTGGTGGCGGGAGGTGAGTGTGGGTGCTAAGAAATGCACATGCTCTTAGTCCAGAGCGGTCTTCCTGTGGCAGAAGCATGTTGGAAACACAGACCGTGGGCCCTACTCCAAACCTACTCATTCAGAATCTGCACTTTACAAGATCCCCACCCCCCCCACCATTCAGTGCTTCCAAGCTGTGCACCTTAAGTTTGTGAAGCATTGGTCCATGCAGCCTCTTTCTTGCCTTTCTCAGGTGGTATTGATTGTCAGGATTTGTATATAACTTTCACACCTACTTGATGTTGAAACTAGCAATAAAAATCCCACCTCCATGGGAGTAAACACCTTTTGCTCAAGCCACAGCCGCACATTCTTTTGGGAAAGCTCTAAATGTGTTACCTTCTAAATCCCCTGAGAGTTGTGGGGTGCTCCAAAGGGAAGTCCAGGAAAGAGGGCAACGCTTCCTTTTGCTTCCCTCTCAAAGTCCATTCCAGGGTGAGAGCTGTTGTGTGTGTGGCCCCTTTAGTTACAGTAAATCATTCACCCAGTGAGGGACAAGAGAGATATTCACAAAAGGCCTCTTCGAAGCCTGTAGGGGAAAGATCCACAGTCCACTGCACTACCATCCCCAACTCTCTTTCCTGCCTCAAACCATCCTTTATCCTTTGATCATCCACCAGGGGGCCCCAGGAAGCACAGGCAGGGCGCACGGATTGATGACAACCCCTAATCAGGAGAGCTGGGATCAAGGACTTGAGCGCCTGGAGGAAGAAAAAGAAACGACAGAAGCCAAAACGGTCGTGTCTGTCTGAGTTGCCAGCCACAACCACGTGTGGGCATCGGAGCGTATGTGAGAGTCAGGCCGGCCAGTGCAAAGCCTGCCAAAGAGCTGCTTCGATTAGGTCTTCACTTGAAATTTTAACCAGGCAGATGTTCCCTGGCAGCCATCTGAAGCCATGTAGGAGGGGCAGCCTGTCCAGGAGTGGCTGCTTCTAGGTGGAGTTGTCTTAGTCTCTCCCTTTGTTTTCATTTTGCAAACTTGATAGCTGCTGCAAAGCCTGTGTGCCCAGGCACCAGCACTGCCTCTGCATCCTGGCATTTGGTCCTGTATCTCTTTGACACCATCAAGTAATGCTGCTGGTGCCCAGTTCTTGCCTGGGCTATTAAGAGTTCATCTGGTGCCTCTCCACTACTGAGCCTGGCTTTTTAAGCTCTTGGAGCCTGATTTGTAAATCCTTCCATGGGAGCCTCTGGGACACCTATGGAGGTCCAGTACTGATGCACAGGAGAAGGATGAAGGATGGATAAGAAGGGCTCTGCCTGACCTTGGGGAACTTACAAAAATCACCCAATTTGTCCCAGAAATCCCTAAATGTTTATAAAGTAAGCAACCATGGTGGTATTTTTCTGTCCAGAGGTTATGGAATGTAAGTGGTTGAAAACGCAGGTCTTGTGTTTGCAGAGACCAGGATTCAGAATCTGGCCTTCCCTGTCACTAGCTGGGTGACCCAGGTTTGCTTTCTGAATTTTTAGTCCTCAATGTGTCCCTTTTTAAAATAGGGATAACAACACCTGCCTTATAGATTATTATGAGGATTAAATGAGATATAGTACGTAAAGCACTTAGTGAGTGCTCAGTAAAAGGTAGTGTTATTGTTATTATTGTTATTATTATTATCACATAAAAACGGACCAGTCCATTTAGATTATTCCAGATAACCTAACAAGTCAGTGTTGTAACCCAGAAGGCCTGGGTTTCAGTTCTGGATCTGCTGTGAATTAGTCTTGTGATAGCCTGTGAGCCTCAGTTTCTTCATCTATAAAATCTAGATAACACTATCTGGACTTTTGTTCCTGTTTTAACTAACATTTATCAAATGCTAACTGTGTGGTAGGCATCACTGTAAATGCTTTTCATGTTAAATTCATTGAATCCCCTCATGTCCCTGTTTTGCAGATGAGGAAACTGAGGCACAGAGCCGCTGTGCCCAAAGTCAAGCAGCTAGCAATAGATGGAGCCAGGATTCCAACCCAGCCAGCCTGGCCCTAGAGCCTGCTTTCCTGATCTTATTATGAAAAATCAAATGGCATAATGATTATGAAAGAGCTTTGGGAGTGGGAAGCATTATACAGACATGAGATTGTTACTCTTTATCCAAGTTTCTTGGTGTTTGGTCTTCAGCTGGGTTCCTTAACCTTTCCTGGCAGGCATGGAATGGGGAACAGCTTTAGATTTTCCTGAAGGCTTTCATTTAATCACTGGCTGTTATGAGTTGAGGGGAGCTAAGTTTCCAGCATCCTTTTGCCAGTGAATAACAGAAGTGGGACTGGAAATCAGGTTTTCTGACTCTTAGCCTTATGATACTGTTCTCCAGCCTCACCAATCCTCAGAGGCTTATTTTTGGTTGGCACACAGCTCATACTTCCTGTGATTACTTATTTCACAAGATTACATTCTGGTTTTTCTCTTTCTCTCTCTTTTTTATTTTTTTCTTTTTTTGAGACTTTTGATTGAAATACAGCATACATACAGAAATGTACACAGATCATAAATGGACAGCCCAGTATGTCCACATTGTGTAAGTAGCACCCAGACAAAGAATTAGTGCTTTACCAGCACTCCTGGAGCCCTCGAGCCCCTCCCAGCCACAGCTGCCAACAAAGGGACCACTATCCTGACTTCTAACATCACAGATTGGTCTTGCCTGGTTTTGAGCTTGACATAAATGGGATTTCACAGTACTCTTTTGTGTCTGGCTCCTTTTGCTCCACATTATGTTTGTGAGATTTGTCTGTGTTTTGCATATCGAGTAGTTAATTACCACTGTGATAGAGTATTCCATAGTACTGGTCTTCTGAAGCAAATCAAGAGGCACACAGAGACAGAAGTGTCCTGAAACACTTCAAGCTGGTCCTTAAAAACAAAACAAAACAAACAACCACAAAAAAAAATTAAAGCAATGAAATTGCTCAAACACCAAAAAAATGTAGTTTAATCTTTACAAATTAGATCCAATTTATTGGCCATCTCTTAAAAGTCACTTTGCCAGATCACTCCCCATCCCTCTCTCCTCTCTTTTCCCCTAGATACCCATAGCCCCATACAGCTGTATCACCCAGCCTGAACAGAGAGTTGGGGGGATGGAGGTTAACTAGCTCTGTTCTACTTGGGTGAACCCACCTTGACCTTAGAATAACTCAGAGCCTGGACTGTCTCCAACTTGGCCAGTAGGGTTTCTGCATCTTCAGCAGCATCACAGCCACTCTCACCCACAGTAAGAGAAAGTACCTCTCATGTTTGAAACTTGGGAGGTATTCCCCTTGATCCCTGTTAAACTGGACTGAGTCTGCCTCAGGATACAGCTTCTGCAGCCCCAGGCGGGTGAGAGGCAGGATGGAGTCTGCAGAAGGGGGCCGGTCCTCTGCTGTAACCCTCTCTCCCTCCCTTTGCAACCACTCTTAGACTCACTCCCACAGCTTTCTCAGGCTCTGGACTTCATTCCCAAGCAAAGCTGGACTGCACCCTCCTTCTCTCATCTTTGCCTTACCAGACCACAATTGGTCCTGATTTCTTCATACTGACAACCTCTCTGGGGTCTCCCTTTTCTAGTACTGATGACCTAATCCCAAGATGCAATTTTAGGGGAGTCCTGATGCAAATCAGCAGGATCGCCTGTCCTGAGCTGGAGTCCATATATGGTATAATCCCTGAACCATGACAGGGATAGTGCTGACTGTAATGCAACACAGCTGATTCACCAGCTGTCCCTCTTTCCCTAGGCTGTGCCTGCCCACTCCAGTTTCCATTAAGATCAGCACTGCACCCATAACAAAAGGTTAAGATAGCTGAAGTGCAGGACTTCGCCTCCTTTGGGAGGATGCAATTTAGGTTTTACTTCTTTCTAGGCTCCCTACTTCCTGGGAGGCTGTCCTTTCTGGAATGTAATAGAATATTATGACTGGTGCTTTTTCTTCAGTACTTCTCTTGTTGTGGGCGTGGTCAGGAAGAGCCGAGGAGAAAAGACAG
Organism: Colobus angolensis palliatus; assembly: GCF_000951035.1. Lineage (NCBI taxonomy): Eukaryota > Metazoa > Chordata > Mammalia > Primates > Cercopithecidae > Colobus > Colobus angolensis. The sequence goes on from NW_012118599.1 coordinate 4,459,372, forward strand.
TTATAGCTCAGAGGCTTGCTCAAGCCCAATTGTAGAGGACCGTTTTCAACTGCAAGCAGGCATCGGGCCCCACCCTGACCCTGGGCAGAGTTCAATATTCACAGTCCTTAGTTGGAACTTTGGCTATTCTTTGGTCTCCACCCTCAACTATTTTTCATTTGTTTGGCCTTCTGTTAGGTGTGAGAGATAGAACTAAGAAAGTCTCAGATGTAGGAAAGAATACTGAAATCTGGGTTACCAGCTGCATTCAAAGCTCATAAGTGGAGAATCATGTCCTTCCTATTAGCATCCTTACCACCATTCCGTGTCTATTAAAAGCAAAGTATTATAATAGACTTCAGCAGTGCTGAGCTGGAGCTGGTTCAAACCAGTTTATGAGTCTAATTGTTAAATTTTTAGGAAATTTGCAAACTGTTAAATGTAATGATTATTAAAGATTAAATTACATAAAATCACTGTTGAATAAATCAGATTTAAAATGAAGGTAATAAAGATACCAATTCATCATTTCTTAATTATTTCCCTACATTTTACTATTAACTGTACCCTTGAGGCTGCTCAGATGAATGATGTCTGTATAGTGGAAATACCCTCTAATGTGTGCTACTGCACACCTCTTCCCTACCCCTTGTTCAGTGACATACATCATGCTAGTAGCTCAGAATCAGTCAGTTGGGAGTATTTACTCCACAGGACTCAGAAAACCTCTGTAAATAAGGGCATCCCCCATGCCCCTCGGAGAGTCAGTTGTTAACCATTTACAAGCATACCACTGACTCTAGTGGTCAATAAATAATCAGACCTGCCCCCGGGGTGCTTATAACGCATTGAGGGAAATAAGTCCTTCAAGTCTTGGGTTGGACACTATCTATCTCTAAAATGCCAAACACGGGAATGAAAGGACATGAGCTTTGAAGTAAGAGACACCTGCATTAGCATCCCAGTCTGCCACTTTGTATGACCCTGAATAAGTTACCTAATTTTTTTAATCATCTGCAAAATGGGAATAATAGCACCTCCTCACAAGATTGTCACAAGGATTTAGGGGTAAAGATATAAGAGTAGATATAAGAGTCTAGAAAGGGCATTTCTGATTGAAGGACCAGCATGAGAAGTTGAGTAAAAGCATAAAAGTGAAAAGACTAGTCAAAGAATGGCCAGTGGTCTAGTATGCGTGGATATTAAGACAGATCACTTGAGCCCAGGAGTTTGAGACCAGCCTGGGCAATACAGTGAAACCCCATCTCTACAAAAAAAATACCAAGTATGGTGGTGCATACCTGTAGTCCCAGCTACTCGGGAGGCCAAGGCAAGAGAATCGCTTGAGCCTGGGAGGTTGAAGCTGCAGTGAGCCAAGACTGTGTCACTGTACTCCAGCCTGGGTGACAAAGTGAGACTCTGTCTCAAAAAAACAAAAGGAGAGACACCAGAGATATCAAGATGGACAGAGTGTATTATGATGTGACCCTGGAAATGCAGGACTAAACAGTGAAACTGGATGGGTCAGGGCTGGGGAGATGGAGCCACTGTGAAGCCAGTCAGCTTTCCAAGTAATCATGTTTTAAAGGTAGCAAGGTCAGGTATAATTCAGACAATCATCTCAACTAGGAGGTACAATCTACAGGCGGTGTCATGGGCTGGGGAGATCTGTTCATCCAAGACTAATCCACAGCCATAACTGGAAATATAGGGGCCTTGCCTAGCCTCTAAAGAGGGTGCCAGGAGAAACTAGGCAGGAGGCCAGGACCTTAGTTAAACAGGCAAAAGTTTAGGGAGGAGGTGGGTAGTATCAGTACTATAGTAGGACCAAGATACTATTAATAGGTAGGACAAAGAAATTACCAAGTAGTAAATCAAGGTATTGTTGAAATGGACCAAGAATGAAGGTGTTAAATTTTATCTGGGATGACTTAGCTACAAGTAACAGAATACTGGGATGATTTTAGCTACAAGTAACAATATTTAACTAACAGTGGCTTAAGCAATAAAGATAGCAAAGTATCTCTCAAGAAGTCTGGAAGTAGGTGTTCTAGGATTGGCTTGGTGGCTAAACATTGTTATCAAAAGGCCAAGCTCTTTCTACTTTTTCACTTTGATACTCTTACTGCTGTTCTCAGTGTGTCTGCTTTTATTCTTGGTGTTAGGGCCCTACGGTCATTAGATAGCTGCCACAGCTCACACCACCTCGATCAAAGCAGACCTCCTAATGTCTCTCTTCTTAATCAGAGAGCAAAATCCTCCCTGCAAGCCTCAGCAGATTTCTCTCTACATTTCATTGGCAAGGATGGTTTACATACTGTAATAGGCATTATAATGCTGTCAAAGATGTTCAAATTCTGGTCCCCTGGAATCTGTGACTATGTCACCTTACCTGGCAAAAGGGACTTTGCAGATATGATTAAGGGCATGAATCTTGAGAATGGGAGGCTATGCTGGATTACCAGTGCGCCCCATCTAATCACATTAGCCCAGCGGAGTAAGGGAGATGGCAGTGTGGGAAGAATTTGGGACTGAGATGTAGGAGGCAATGTGTAAGAACCGGAGAGAGATCCCTTAAATACGTACAAACATAATGTAGTAATAAAAACAAACAAAGGTCACTTGTAACTACTGCTAATAGGAATATATACTCAGGGCAACTTGAATCTATGCTCTTGGAAGGCTATCCTTAAGCTTTAGCCTGAAAAAAAAATCTCTATACTTAATCATTAAAAAACCAAAAGAAAGCAGAGAGAGGCTACTAGAAGCTAATAGAGACCCCCAGATGACAGCCAGCAAGGAAACAGGGACCTCATTCCTGCAGCTGCAAGGAACTAAAATCAGCCAACACCTGACAGAGCAAGGAAACGGATTCTATCCTCAAGCCTCCAGAAAGGAACACGGCCCTGTGGACACCTTGATTTCAACCCAGTGAGACCTGAACCAAACTTCTGGCCTACATCACTGTAAGAAAATAAATGTGTGTGGTTTTGAGCTAGAGTCGTAGTAATTTGTTACATCAGCAACAGAAAACTAGTACACATACCCACCCTTGAAGGAGCCTAGGGTAGCCATGCTTGGCTCAGCCTGATTGGGGAATGTCTCCTGGGATTGGGCGACAGGCGGTGTTCCCTGAGTGTGCTGCCAAGTATCTATAAAATAAGGAATGAGCAGAGTTGAGAACCAACAGGTAAGGAGCACGGTAGTAGGCCTGGGATTCAGCAGGTAAGCTCCAGGACACACAAGCCAGTTGTTTTCGGTCGTCTTCTCTTCTAATTCGTATGGTCATTTTTTTTTTTTTTTTAAAATTGAGACAGAGTCTTGCTCTATTACCCAGGCTGGAGTATAATGGCATGATTTTGGCTCACGGCAACCTCCGCCTCCCAGGTTCAAGGGAGACTCCTGCCTCAGCCTCCTGAGTAGCTGGGACTACAGGCGGGCGCCTGCCACAATGCCTGGCTAATTTTTGTATTTTTAGTAGAGACAGGGTTTCACCATGTTGGCCAGGTTGGTCTCGAACTCATGACCTCAAGTGATCCGCCCGCCTCGGCCTCTCAAAGTGTTGGGATTACAGGTGTGAGCCACTGTACCTGGCCTGGTATGGTCATTAAACACTTTGAATATCACCCTTGGTTACAATTAGGGAGCTATATAGGTTCCCAGATATCACCCCATTACACTAGGACCCAGTCCTAACTGGGAAAACAAACTCAGCGTATGGGAACACAGGTTCCCAGCTTCTGCTGAGCTTCCAGAGCTCAAATCTGGAGAATGCTACTTCCAGTATTTCATCAAATCTGAGAGGCCTTCAGTCACGATGCACCATTATTTTACAAATCACTAAGAAAGAAAAAGTGCCACAAAACAATGACATGTCAATGATTGTAACATCAATGTTAAATGAGTAAGACGTTAAAATGAGAAAAAGTGCGCATCTTACAATCAACCAAATATGATGATACAAAATTTTTACCAATGGTAAGGGTTAACACTTGACGTGCTGCTGGCTCAGTCAGAATTGGTTGGGGAATGGGGGGGGGGGATGTGTATTCATGAGTGTCTAGCTAGGGAAGGCAGAGGCCAAGGTGCGAAGGTGAGAGTGTTGCTCCTGGAGCTCCTTGAAGCCAAGCTAAGGGATATGAACTTCCTCTAGCAGGCAGTCACTGAAGGTTTCCTGGCATGACAGTATGATGCTGGTGTCTCTGGGCATATGTTCCCCTGGCATCTGAAACAGTATTTATGACTCCATCTCACATCAAAGCATGAAGGATCACTCCCCTCTTGCCCAAGACAGTTGGAATGGAGCGGTTGTTGAGGTCATCTTTGACTAGCACTGGTCAGTGCATTTATCCCGGTTACAAGTGAGGACACACTCAAAAGACGGCTTTATTTTAGTAAGGAGCTCAGGTTTACTCATCCTGATGTGCAGGGCACATGTGTCCTCTGCATCCTCAGGTGATGGACAAGCCGTCTTTGCGCCCTCCCCGAGACTTTGCCCTAGGGTCCCCAGAGGCAGCAGGGATTACACTAAAGGCTTATTCTGGACAGAGGAAAAGGTTGCACAGATAGAGTCTTTAGGTGTCACCAAAGATCAATGTTGCCTCTTATTTCTTCCCTTTGCCTAGGGTTGGCCCTGAGTCCAGAAAATTTGAAGAGCTTTCTGAATACTTTTATCATTAGAAAAAAAATGACAGCATCACCATATGAAAAAGGCCCTGAGAAATTTCCTCAAGTCCCCTAATTTTTCTGATTAGAAAACAGAGACTTGGGAAACGAATGTGTCTGACCTGAGGTAACCCACCTAGAAACAGCAGAGCCAGGCTGGGATCCAGGTTTCCTGCCATCCCCAGGGCATGCCAGGAAAGGCAGCCGGATGAGTGCAGAAAGCCCCTCCCCAGGCACAGTAGGGGTCTCTGTCTCTTGCTCACCTGGGGCCTTGGAAAAGTCACTTAACATCTTTCTTTTTCCTTTTTTTTGAGACGGAGTCTTATTCTTGTTGCCCAGGCTGGAGTGCAGTAGCACAATCTCGGCTCACTGCAACCTCCGCCTCCCAGGTTCAAGCAATTCTCCTGCCTCAGCCTAACAAGTAGCTGAGATTACAGGCACGCACAACCATGCCTGACT
>NW_012118599.1:4464599-4477013 GCF_000951035.1 Colobus angolensis palliatus
TGAGACAGATTCTTGCTCTGTTGCCCAGGCTGGAGTGCAGCGGTGCAATCTTGGCTTACTGCAACGTCTGCCTCCCAGGTTCAAGTGATTCTTGTGCCTCAGCCTCTGGAGTAGGTGGGTTTAAACCACACCCAGCTAATTTTTGTATTTTTAGTGGAGACGGGATTTCACCATGTTGGCCAGGCTGGTCTTGAACTCCTGACCTCAAGTGATCCGCCCGTCTTCCAAAGAGATAGGATTACAGGCATGAACCACAGTGCCCAGCCTTCCGTTTTCTTGGCTATAAAATGAGGCTAGTAAGAGTACCTACTACAGAGCCTTGTTGGAAAGATTAAGGCTTAGCCCTTAGACCTGCCAGGGAATAATTGCCCCCACAGAGTTGTCATATTGCTGTTACTGTTTTATGCAATCCCAGACTGCCTCCATCACCTCGCTCCTGCTATCAAGATAGCAGTCTGCACTTTGAGACTTAGGGACAGAGGCATCCATGGAATTTGCTCCCTTTGCTAATCTGGCAAAGTCAACAAATCATGTCTGTTCAACCCGAGAGGAGCCTCTGGAGATGTTAGGTCACGGCATGGAGCAGTTTCATGTAAGAAGCATAGAGTGCTGGATGGAGGGAGAGTCAACAGCCCAGCTGGGGAGAGGAAGAGGCTTTCTGAGGGCTCTGGGAGGCCAGCTGAGTGTGGAAAGGAAGAGAAAGGGGTGCATGAGCTATGAGGGGGCCTGGGTGAGGGCACTTGGCACGGGGGCAGAGTGTAGAAGGCCAGGAAGGGAGAATGTGATGTGGGCATTTGCGTCTAGAAAAAAAGGGGACTCAGTGCCTATGAAAAGAATCATTTTCTGTGGGGCTCAGGAAGGGCCTCTCACAGGAGATTTCCTACATGGGGCTCCAGGCCTTGGCTGTCTTCCCAGGGAAAGGTGGTGTTTGCCATGGGGAACTTGCACACTGCATGGCTTAATTCAGAGACGAATGGTGCCCACTCCTGTCTCTGGCACTGCTAGTCTCCCTGAGCCTTGTTCAGCTGGGAACAAACATGCTCTTTCCTTGAACCACACTCTTCAAATGTCTCAATGCAAGACATTGAGGTCAGGGCAGAAGTGGAATAGAGGGGCATGGTAGCAATGAATAATGTTGGAGTAAGGGGAATTGAGAACCATGAGGGAACTATTTCAAAGAAATGGGCCCTTGGCACTGGGCTTTGGTGGGGCCCTGGAACTGCTGGCCAGCCCCAGACCACTGGTCATGCAGACATGGCTGTTCAGCAAAGCTGGACATAGTCCAAGGCAAGGCCCCCTTGGAGAGAAGAATTTCAAAATTAAAAACAAAACCAAATGAAAGCACAATCAACTCCCTCTCCTCTTTTTCCCACCCCTAGTCAAATAGTACAGTCTACACTGTTGAAAAATCACATCTCAGGAACAGCACACACTTTCTGACAGCATCTGCCAAGATTTCCGATGAGGCTGATAGAAACGCATTCCATTTTCATGTTGGATAATGAGTAGATGGGAGTCCTTGCACATCTGTTCAGGCAAGATAATGATAATATTATTACTAGAGGCATTGTGCTGCAAATACAATCTATTTTTTGTCTCTCCCATCCCCTGCTCATATCCCTCTCTTTCCTCTCTTCTCTTCTTACTGTTGTGTGTCTCCCTTTTTCTCATGTTTCCTTTCTTGCTCTCACCTTTCCTCTTCTCTTTTCACTTCTGTCCTCACCTAGGTGCCCTGCTCAGCTTGCAGAAACCCATGGGACAAAGTGAGGAATTCCCTTCAAATCAGGAGCAGGATTGCCAAGAAAGCACGGTGGGCAGGGGTTGGCTGCTGAGATCATGACAGAGGGGAGCCTGTGGGTCCTTCCTTGCAGGCTTGGTGATTCCTACTGTAAAGGACCCTCTCCTACTTGTCAGCAAAAGTCCTTCAGCCCAGTCAGAGAAACTGCCAGACCTGCCCCATGCCCAACATCAACAGCAAAGAATCAAGGAGACAGCAATGTGACCAGCTAATTCCTGACAAAGGGACAACAGATACAAAGGGTTTAATATTTTTAACATCTAAGAATGTTTTGCATCATAACAGGACACTTCTGGATGCCTAACCAATTTATAAAGAAACACAATTTTAAAACTGTATAAGCACGAAGAATCAGAATGTGGGGTTGAACTTCAGAGTCAAGGAGAGCCCGTCCTCGTGTTTTCCAAATAATTCATTCATTCATGTTTGTCAACAAATATTTACTCAGTACCTACTCTGTGGCAGGCAATGATGGTTACTGTCTCATAGATGGAAAGCTATGATCCCTGCCTTTCAGGGTCTTAAAGTCTACTCCAAGGCAAACTTCTACCAAATCTAAACATAACTTTGGTCCTGAACATCTTTTACTTGGAAGCAGAATCCACTTGGGGCATCTTCACTATGGAATTGCCTTGGGTATCAACATAAAGATGGAATGGTACAGATTTCCACACTTTGGTCCATTAATCCATCCACCCAGCCACCTTTCTACACAACCAACCATCCATTCACCCATTCATCCATCTATCTACCATCCACCGATCCACTCATCCATGCATACATCCATCCACCCACACATCCATCACTCATCCATTTACCTATCCATCCATTTATCCTCTGCTCACTCATCCATCATCCTTCCAAGCACGTGGTAAGAGTTAATTTATTAGGCCAGCAGGGAGCGGGGCATATCTAACCAATTACTGTGGTAGAGAGTTGTGTAAAGCAGAACACTGGTAGTTGCATGCATTGTCTGTGCCTGATAATTAACAAGCGAATGGTTCCTGAACACTGGGCTGTGATCTGAGAAGCAGAGATGGGATGAATTGCAAGGACTGGTAACAAGGGTCATAGAGAGATGCCTAATTTTAATGAAGATAGTTTCTGAGTTTCTCTGCGGCCTAGGAGACAGCTGCTCAGAGAAGGCAGGCACAGCAGTTGAGTAACAGGAGTTCATGAGTTGTGTTTTGGCTCATGGAAATCTTCTTTCCACAGAGTTCTTTCTATTGAACTTTTCCTCAGTGTGATGGCACACTGCATCCTAACAGTGTCCCTCTGATAATTATTGCTTTCTCTGTGTACATAGAACAACTAAGGGCCAGCACAGGGGCTCACACCTGTAATTCCAGCACTTTGGGAGGCAGAGGTGGGAGGATTGCTTGAGCCCAAGAGTTTGAGACCAGCTTGAGCGACATAGTGAAACCTTGTCTCTACAAAAAAATTTTAAAAATTAGCTGGGCATGGTGGCATGCGCCTGTGGTTCCAGCTACTGGGAAGGCTGAAGTGGGAGGGTCACTTGAGCCTGGGAGGCCAAGGCTGCAGCGAATCGTGATCGTGCCACAGCACTCCAGCCTGCGCAACAGAGTGAGACCCCATCTCAAAAAACAAAAGAAAGAAAAGAAAAACTAAGGAATAAGCATATTTGTCAGCAGCTTAAGTTTCTAATACACTTTTCATCCAAGCATGCCTCCCAAATTAGGCCAGGCGTGGTGGCTCACACCTGTAATCCCAGCACTTTGGGAAACTGAAGGGGGCGGATCACCTGAGGTCAGGAGTTTGAGATCAGCCTGGCCAACATGGTGAAACCCCAGCTCTACTAAAAATACAAAAATTAGCCAGGCGTCGTGGCACACACCTATGATCCCAGTTACTCAGGAAGCTGGGACAGGAGAATCACCTGAACCCGGGAGGTAGAGGTTGCAGTGAGCTGAGATCGCACCACTGCACTCCAGCCTGGGTGACAGAGTGAGACTCTGTCTCAAAAACAAACAAACAAACAACAACAACAAAAAAACAAAGATGTCTCCCAAATTAGAGGAAAACAGTGCCTGAAATTGTTCCCTTGCTTCCCAAATGTCATATCCCAGTATTTTTCTGGTGGTGGGAATTCTGGCTGAAGTTTACTCATCTCTAGAGTCAAGCTGTGTCCTTTTTTTTTTAAGTCTGTTTTTAATAATGCTCCCCTCTTACCATCTGAAAGTCCGGTGGCACATTCATTAGTTGCCTGGAATTGCTCTGTCTCTAGCTGAATGAGAGCTGGAAAGGGGAAACTGGGCGCAGTGGTCAGAGCCCTGGAGCTGTCAGGAGTCCCAGTTCCCACGCCTACTCTGCCACTGAGTCACTAGTGGCCATTGGACAAGGGACTTGGTTTTTCTGAGTTATCGCCTGTCTGCTAAAGGAGAACAGGCATAGGGTTCAGAGGCAGTGCTGGGAGCAACAGACCAGGAGGGAGGGGGGCCTGTTTTCAACCCCGCTCACGAAATCCTTACTAATGGCAGCAAGTTCTGATCCTTCCTTTCTTTGCTTCTAAAGTGAGAAAGTGGATCTACAATGTTTAAGGTAGTTTCTTTTTTTCTTTTTTTTTTTTTTTTGAGAGACACAGTCTTGCTCTGTTGCTCAGGGTGGAGTACAGTGGAGCGATCGTAGCTCCCTGCAACCTCCATCTCCTGGGTTCAAGCGATTCTCCTGCCTCACCTTCCCAAGTAGCTGGGACTACAGGTGTGCGCCACCACACTCAGCTAGTTTGTGTATTTTTAGTAGAGACAGGGTTTCACTTATATGTGGGCCAGGCTGGTCTCGAACCTCAGGTGATCCACCTGTCTCGGCCTCCCAAAATGCTGGGATTACAGGCATGAGCCACCGCGCCCAGCCCTAAGGTAGTTTCTAATACCTCAAATCTTAATTGCATTCACTCTTATATTTAGCATATTTGATGCCAGGAGGAGATATTTTTTTCTTATTTTTTTTTTTTTTGTAGAGATGGGGGGGTCTCCCTATGTTGCCCAGGTGATTCTCAAACTCCTGGGCTCAAGTGACCCTCCTGCCTTGGCCTTCCAAAGTGCTGGGATTACAGGCATAAGCCAACATGCCCAGCCCTGGAGCAGATCATTTTTAACCCCCTGCTCCTCTCAATGAAAATGAAAAGAATGACACACACACACACACACACTGCATGCCATGAAACAAATGATAGTATTGGCATTATGCCCTCTATTTCACTAGCTTAAGTTTTAAACACAAATAAAAGGTTCAAGTGGTCACGCAGAATGACAGAATTAAAGTAACCAGTCCTGTTTCTTTGTCTTTACAATCACCATGCTATCACCGTTTGAAATTTTTAGTTTAAACACAAGAATCTGTAGTACTAGATTGGAGAAGTGAACTGTGTCCCAAACAAACTCAGATGATTCCAATAAGGTATGAACAAATATGTGTACCTGACACTGCACACATCAGGGGCTGATTGGGTACATGAGTTTCTAGGATTAACTTGCATGTAGAATGCAATGTTAAATTTTTTTTTAGGTTTTTGAGACAGGGTCTCACTTTGTCACCCGGACTGGAGTGCAGAGGTACAGTGATGGCTCACTGTAGCCTCAACCACCTGGGTCAAGCTATCCTCCTGCCTCAGCGCCCCCCCTCCCCCAGTAGCTGGAACTACAGGTGCATGTCATCATGCCTGGTTAATTTTTTTTTTTTTCAGTAGAGATGAGGTCTTGCTATGTTGCCCAGGCTGGTCTTGAAATCTTGAGCTCAAGCAATCCTCTGTCCTTGGCCTCCCAAAGTGCTGGGATTGCAGGCATGAGTCACTGCACCCAGCCTGCAAAGTTCATTAAAAGATAAATAATAAAAATATGCTAAGTTGAAATTTACATATATATTATTAAGATTCTAAACAGCAATTGTTTAGAACTTAGACCGAAAGATTTGGAGGAGGGGAGGAAGTATTTTATTCCTAAAATTGTTTAGCATGTGCAGCACATGGTGATAATAAAAAAGCGGATCAATTTTCAGTCAATTTTAACATTAAATCTTTTATTTTGAAATATTTTTAGGTTTACAGGAGAGTTACAGAAATAGTAGAGAGATTTCCCACATATCTTTCATCCAGCTTACATAACCATGGTACATTTATCAAAACAGAAATGAACATTGGTACAATACTATTAACCAAACTACAGACATTATTTGAATTTTATCAGTTTTTCCACTAATACCTTTTTTCTCTTCCAGGGCTAAGCCCAGGATAGTACATTGCATTTAGAGCTGTATCACTGCTTTAAAATTCTTCCCAAATTCACAATCCCTCATTGCCTGCCCTGGGGGCTGACCGCTTCCAGCTCCCGTACTCCACTTGCCTTGATATACCCCTGATTCCACTAAAGTTTTGTGGTATTGGGGGTAAGAAGATCTAATGGCCTCAAGGTAGCAATGGTGTGTTAAAATTTTTTTTTAAATAAAAACAAAATAAAAGAAGATCTAATGGTTGTGAAGTCTCATCCTTTGGTGAAAGCTGCTGTTGAGCCTGATACAATATATTCAACTGCCAGAGCACAGACACTTCTACTTTGTCCAGCTGGAGATTCTTTAGCTGGGTACTCCTTGACAGTGACTGTTAGGTAAATGACATTTGCAAGGGTTAAGTGCTGAGTGCACAGAAATCAGAAAGCAAGGCTTGTTTTAGGCAAATGTGCCACATATCTTGTAAGGTAAAGATTTAGATAAAAATATAACTGGTGAAATGCTCTGAAAAAAAATCCTGGCATAGACACTCTGGATGCCTGCTCCACATAAATTCTCCATTTTTCTTTTCATCAGAGTTCTTGTTTTGTTCAGGTAAAAGGTAGTCAGGCTCTTCAAAGGAGGCTGGACTTTTTCTCAGCCTCTCTGAGGATGCATTCTTGGTAAAGTGAATCTAATCGCATCAATACCATTCACTTTGCCAACGACTGGTTTAGAAATGGGCATGGGATACAATCTGGTCAATAAGGCATGAGGAGAAGTCTGAGGTTTCTAGGAAAGTTTTCCTCACTCTTCAAAAGTCCCTTTCCTTCTTGTCTGAATTTTGGGTCTTATTGTTTGAATTATTCTGTGTTAAAGGATAGAATACCTGGAGCTGTTGCAGCCACTTTGCAACCATGAGGGGTAAGCCTGCGACAAAAGCAAACAAGTTTCAAAGTGGGTGGATAGTGAGATCCTGGTCTTTGATGCATTACTTATCCCTAGGAATGAACTAACTCTGGGCTTCTTGTTATGTGAGAAAATAAATTTTCCACTTTGGGGAAAGGACAGCTACTAGAAAGAATTCATCAACACAAAAGCATGCTGTGCTCCATGTAGATAAGTTTGGGGATAGTGGTCATTCTTACACAGCCCACAGCAACAGCATCTCTCATTCAATCATGCATTCAACCAGTATCTGATGAGAACATAAGATGTGGGACTCTTGTGCTTTACGCTGTTGGACTATGACAGTACTCCATGGCAGGATTCATGCCTTGAAGGATTGCACCATGTAATGAGGGGTAAAACTTACAGACAAACATACCGATTGCAGAAGGACCTGGTCCTAGCTGATAGCTATGCACAAATTGCTGTGTCGATGCCCCCAGACTAATGCCATGAAGCTTAGTGATAGAAGAGGTGCCCACTCTTTATCTTGAAAGATGGTTAACATTGAAGGTGAACAAAAACACACAGACATAGGGATTGGAAACCATAAGTTCTGTTTTGTAAAGAGGGAGTAATCTAATTTAGTTAAGAGTTGAGGCCGGTTGCAGTGGCCCATGCCTGTAATCCCAGCACTTTGGGAGGCTACGGTGGGCAGATCCCTTGATGCCAGGAGTTCAAGACCAGCCTGACCAACATGGCAAAACCCTATCTCTACTAGAACACAAAAATTAGCCAGGCATGGTGGCACATGCCTGTAATCCCAGGTACTTTTGGGAGACTTGAACCCAGGAGGCAGAGGTTGCAGTGAGCCGAGATCATGCCACTGCACTCCAGCTTGGGTGACACAGCGAGGCTCTGTCTCAAAAAAAAAAAAAAAAAAAAAATTGATACAGCTGAATTGTCAGCAGCCATGACTAGATAGGTAGAGAGGGAGAGGTAGTGCCTGCCTGACAGTGCTGTGCTTTAGGAAGCCTGAGCGGGCTGAAGTATGGTCCAGCAAAGGGAACCCTGTGCTGAGAGCCTGACTGGCTGGTCTGAGTCCAGCTTCAGCTACCTACTCATTATGTGGCCCTTGGTCAGTCACGTCTCAGAACAGCTACAACAAAGGGCTGGTAATAACTGTCTTACCTCCTTCACAGGGTGACTGGAAAGTGCAATACAAATGTAAGGGGTTGTTATTTCCTCCACATCCAGATGGAACTGTATTCACCCATTTTTAGGTCCCTGATCCTTGTCAGGAAAGTTTTCCCTTTTGTTCCTATTGCTGGAGCCACCCTCCGGTCTCCTCCTCGGTTTCATCACTGATCTACCGTATCTCAAGTATTTTCAGTATTTCCCTCTCTCCTGGTTTTTCCTCTCTGTCTCCAAATATGTTCCAATCTCAAAAATTAAACATCATTTAAAGATCCTTCCTTAGATCTTCCATAGCCCTCAAAACACCATCCATTTCTCTTTCTCACAAAACATTTTTTTTACAAATAGACCTTTTTACCCACCTCCTTTTCTCAACTTCTACCTACTGTTAAGCCCACTCCAATGTTCAATTAAGTGGTCTCTAAAAGCCAGGATGGCTGAATCTAGGGGCTTCATCTCATTCTTGTTCTGCCTGATTCAACCCATCCTTAATGAAATTCTTATGTCGTGGCTTCCTCTATGCCACCCTTTCCTTTTCCTCATCTTCCCCCATTCTGAGTGTCGGGGTTCACCAGGATTCTGCTGACCTCAGACTTTTTCTCATTCTCTCAGGAACGCTCATGTAACCTGATGACTTCAACAGTCCTACTGAAGATGAACTGAAAATACTTTAGTTGTGATTTTCCCTCCCCAAATTCAATCCAACAGTTTCCAACTGAGCTATCAAAGTGTTCCATGGCTCCTCAACCTCAGCTTGTTCAAAGTGGAGGCCATCTTCTTCTCCTCCCTTAAACACGCTCTTTATCTGCTATTCCAAATAAACTTTTTAATGGTCCCACCATCATTTCTATCATCCCAGATGCAAGTTCTGACTCATTCAACTACCTTTTATTCTTATTGCTACTGTTCTTTGAGAAGTGCTAGCCAGACACAGTGGATCATGCCTGTAATCCCAGTACTTTGGGAGGTAGAGGCAGGAGGATCACTTGAGCTCAGGAGTTTGAGACCAGCCTAAGCAACATAGGGAGACCCTGTCTCTAAAAAAAAATAAAAAATAAAAACCAGCCAGGCATGGTGGTGTGCACTTGTAGTTGCAGCTACTCGGAAGTTGAGGCAGAAAGACCACTTAAGCCCAGGAAGTTGGGGCTGCAGTGAGCCGTGATTGCATCACTGCACTCCAGCCTGGGTGACAGAGACCCTGTCTCAGAAAAAAGGAGAGAAAAGTTCATTACTTTACTGGACTGTTATAATAGTTTCCAAAGTGGTCTTCCTGTTTAAATCAGGATGGTCTTCCATACTCCTGATAGTTCTTCTCTAAAGACAGATCTGGTCATGCTTAAAAGCTTTCCATTTCTTGCCGGGTGCAGTGGCTCACGCCTGTAATCCCAGCACTTTGGGAGGCTGAGGCGGGCGGATCACCTGAGGTCGGGAGTTTAAGACCAGCCCAACCAACATGGAGAAACCCTGTCTCTACTAAAAATACAAAATTAGCCGGACGTGGTGGCACATGCCTGTAATCCCAGCTACTCGGGAAACTGAGGCAGGAGAATTGCTTGAACCGGGAGGCGGAGGTTGCGGTAAGCTGAGATGCTGCCATTGCACTGCAGGCTGGGCAACAAGGGCAAAACTCCATCTCAAAAACAAACAAACGAAAAACACCAACTTTCCATTCCTTCCCATTGTTTGCAGAATAAAGTCACAATTCTTTATCACAGTATGCAAAACCTGCCACAATCCAGCTCTGTCTTAACTCTCCAAATTCATCTACCACACCTTTTCTGCATTCTCTGACAGTACAATCTGTCAGGTAAAGGCCCAGCCCAAATGACCTCCTCCCTACACCCCCAGACAGAATTAAGTTACCTTTTGCTTGTACTCAGAGTGTGCATATTTCAGGTTGTTCTTAGAGTCACCAGCATCACACTGAATTGTAATGATGTCTTAGTCTATTCTAAAAGATTGTAAGCTTAGCAGCATTAGCTACCTCTTGCTGTATAAGAAATTACAATAAAATTTAGTGGTTTAAAATAGCAAATATTTATTCTCTTCCAGGTGCAGTGGGTCAGGAATTCAGGAGTGGCTTACCTGGCTAGTTCTGGCTCAGGGTCTCTCATGAGGTTGTAGTCAAGAGATTAGCAGCAGCTGATGTCATCTGAAGGCTTGACTGGGGCTGGAAAATCTGCTTCCAAGGTGGCACACACATGCCTGGCAAGTCAGTGATGGTTGTTGGCAGGAGGCCTCAGCCATATGGAGGATATGCCTCCACAGGACTATGAGTATCCTCACAAAGTGGCAGCTGGTTTCCTCCAGAGGGAGTGACCTGAGAGAAAGAAAGCAGAAACCCCAAATGCCTCTTCTAGCCTAGTCTTGGAAGTCACATACCATCACTTAGGCTACATTCTATCTGTTAGGAGTGAGCCACTAAGTCCAGCCCACACTCAAGGGGAGGGGAACGAATTGCCTCTTTCTGACAGGAGGAATATCGAAAAACTCGAGGACATACACTCATATGCCATGTAATGATGTTCTGGTCAAACAACATATATAACAGTTGTTCCACAAGATTGCAATGGAGCTGAAAATTTCCTATCACCTAGTGATGTCATAGCCACTATAACACTGTAGCGCAATGCATTAACCACGTGTTTCTGGTGATGCTGGTATAAACAAACCTACTGTGCTGCCTATAGTATAGTATAGTATAGTATAGTATAGTATAGTATAGTATAGTATAGTATAGTATAGTAGTGTAGCAAAAGGCCGGGTGCAGTGGCCTGTAATCTCAGCAATTTGGGAGGCCCAGACGGGCAGATCACTGAAGATCAGGAGTTCAACACTAGCCTGGCTAACATGGTGAAACCCTGTCTCTAGTAAAAATACAAAAATCAGCAGGGGGTGGTGGAGGGCACCTGTAATCTCAGCTACTAAGGAGGCTGAAGCAGGAGAATTGCTTGAACCTGGAAGGAGGAGGTTCCAGTGAGCCAGAGGGCATCACTGCACTCCAGCTTGGGCAATAGAGAATCCGTCTCAAAAAACGGCGGATCACTTGCGGTCAGGAGTTTGAGACCAGCCTGGCCAACATGGTGAAACCCCCATCTCTACTAAAAAATACGAAAATTAGCCAGGTGTGGTGGCACACACCTGTAGTTCCAGGTACAGGCTGAGGTACGAGAATCACTTGAAGCTGGGAGGCAGAGGTTGCAGTGAGCCAGGATCTCGCCACTGCACTCCTGCCTGGGCGACAGAGTTAAGACTCTGTCTCAAAATAATAATAATAATGATAATAATAATAATAATAATAGCGGTGGGGGTAACTTAAATTCAACCATCTGAACCTATAAATAAACCAATTGTATAAAGTTCAACCTCACAGATGTGGCCGTACGTTGAAAATCTGAACACATCTTCGCAGCTGGAAAATCGAGGTGCTTCAGAGTTCTTGATCTTTCTGTTCCTCACAAGACGAAGGTTCAACTTTGAGAAAGGTCAGTCTTGAAGTTAAATGAGGTTTAGTCCAATCTAGGCACTACTTTTTCATTTCCTTGAGAGTCAGATAAGGGAATTACAGACCCAAGACTGTATGCTAAGTAAGGGGGAGTGCAAATTGAGGAAGTAAAATTTCTCTAGGAACTCCATCCTGTCTCAATTACATTCCACCCCGTGCCACTTTTAAAAAATCATATTTACTTAGAAGTGAAATAACTGTGGACCTAATAAAAAACGGAATAGGAATTAGTTTTTTGTTCATTACGTACTTCTGCACATCTAGAAAATAACTGACTCCTTCATTACTGGTAGGGTTAAATCCAATATTTGGGAATATAAATTAATTTATTAAAAACACCTTTTGTCCTTCCAGGAGTACTTTCAAGACTTTAAATAGAAACTTTCAATGAGAAAGTGCCTTCCTTTTTTGCTGCTTCTGTGTTTATTCTTCCACTTCTTCTGATTAATATGTAAGGCAGACTTTCGTGAGATGTGTGTAGCTAATCAATGGTGGCGTGAGGTTCCCAAAAGTTACTGGGCAAAACTGCAATCATCCACCGTCTCCCCGCACTGGAGGGAAAAGCTCCCCTAAGGCAGGGTCTTTCGGTTTGTTGATCTGCGCATTCACACAACCTGAACCGTACCTAGCCCACTGCAAGTTCTCGATAAATACTTGAGTAATCTCCATTCACTGATCGTCCGTGCAGGGCGCTGTGGCCAGCGAAAACGCCGGTTCGCAGCTTCCCTGCTTCCGCCGCACCCGCGCTGCCCCCAGCCCCCAGGGCCACAGCCCGCAACCCCGAGAGCATCCGGCTGCCCGGCCA
>NW_012118599.1:4477413-4490376 GCF_000951035.1 Colobus angolensis palliatus
AGCGCAGGGTGCGGGCCCCGCCGGCCGCTGCGCGCCCGCTGCCATGGCTTTCCGCAGGAGGACGAAAAGTTACCCGCTCTTCAGCCAGGAGTTCGTCATCCACAACCATGCGGACATCGGCTTCTGCCTGGTGCTCTGCGTCCTCATCGGGCTTATGTTCGAGGTGAGAGCCTGGGGAGGAGGGAGCTGGAGGGACAGTGCCCCCTGTCGTGCGCCACCCGGCACACCCCTGCGGGTCAGCGGGCCCTCCTCTGATCTGGGGCTCCTGGCTGCCGTGTACGTTATCTGCACCCAAGCTTTGTGCACTGTATCCCTCCGGCCTGTACCCCGGCCAGCCCAGACAGCACCCTCACCTCCGCGCCGTGCCAGCCATGCCATGCTCTGCTGCTCCCTTGGGCACTCACCGTATCCTGCAGCTCTGTCTGCAGCCCTGAAACCCCAGCCTGGCCTCGAACCAACCGCCGCGCTGCCACCCTGGCTTGACGCGTGGGGTTTCCTTTCTGAAGTCCGGGAGCCAAGCCCAGAGACTCCCAGACCCGCAGTCATTGCACAATCCCCTCTTCCCCCAAGGGGTGGCCACTACCTCTTCTGGGCTTTTCCAGTAGGAGAGACCCTGACCCTTTTCCACTTCCTATCTGATTTTCTGGGTGTTTTGCATCTCAGCTCTGGAACGTGCTGGGATGTTCACGTGTGGCCCTGGCCCCATCCCAGCAGTGGCTTTCTGCGCTCCTCTCGCTCCCACTTTTTTGCTGTGCTCTAGAAGGCCAGTTTTTGGATATCCTTTACCACTCCGTGGACTGTCCCTTTAGATACATCTGCAGCGACCCAGAGCTTCACCCCCTTTACAGAGACAAGAAGAGAGACAGGGATACCCTCCACTTGTTGGGGAAGTTAATTCTCTTATAGTGTAGAAGTGGCAGGCAGTGGATGGGGATCCCACCCCGACAGCAATGCCCTGGTGTTGGCCTCCCAGGCGGGGAGTTGTAGAAAACCAGCAAGGGGTCAGAATTCACAAGACTGATGGGAAGGATTCCCTACTCTTGCAGAGCAAGAAAAATGTGATATTCAAAAGTGGGAAGAACTGGAGGAAGGTTGGCATGGGTTTGTTGCGGTATATCTTGTCTCAGAAGTGAGATATATGAGCGACATTCCCCTCCCGCTCACCGCGGTCTCCTCTGGTTCCTGAGACTCCTTGTCCTCCCTTCTGGGCCAGGTTGCTTATTGCATTCTCATGGTTGAGTTAGGAAGCTGTGATCATTTACAAACTTCCTCGGAGATGGAGGATGGCTTACCTGGCTAAATTTCCTTCCCTGCCCTTCTGTCTCCGGGTTCCCTGTATCTCTGTGAATGACAAGGGCCCTAATTGGCTGGCGAAGCTACTCTCAAGCTGGGAACATTCTTGTGGTGGCCAAGTCAGGGTTGGATGAATGAATGTGTCCGTGGCTGGGCTTTAGGGTCTGTAGGAAATAAATGGTGGTGCTAGGACTGGGGTCCTCACTCCAGTTTTTGGTAGTGCTCCTTTACTTCAGTCCCTCTGTCCTTCCTCTCCCTCTCATAGCTCTCTCTAGTGGTATATTGGATCAGGCTTGCTCCACCTTGTTCTGGGTTCTCCCCTGGAAGTGTGTGGTGTCACACAGAGTCATATCCCTGTGTCTCAGTCCCTGTTCTTTGACTAGTCTGACTGAAAACTGACTGCAGCCTCAGTTTCTCCATCATTAAAGATGTTAATAGGACTGATCTTCCACACAGGGTGATTGTAAGGTTTAACTGAGATCATGTCAGCAACAAAAGCCATAACATCTCCTACCAACATGAAAAAGTCTCTTGTGCCTGGAGCCCTGTGATTATTTATTATAATAATAGCTTAACAAAATAACAGAATTTCCTTTGCCCAGTGCCTTCTCTCCTGTCTGTTTGCTGTCCTCCATTCTAAGAGGACTCCAAGTGCGTGTCCCCAGCCTTGGAGGGTGTGGCTGGAAAGATACATGTGACAGCTGTAAACCTCAAAGCCACAGGCTCTGCAGCGGCCAAGTTTCTCGCATAGCCTGTGGCTCTGTCGTATTTCTAGCATTTGTTAGGGTTTGTTGCCCTACCTGCTTTATCTTTGCTCAGAAAGAGCTACCAGCGCTTGAGTTTGGTACCTACCTCTTTCCCCGGGTCTCTAGTCTTCTGGAAAGTCCTGTGCATTAAACCTGCCACTCTAGAAGTTGAAAGGTGCTAAGAACTCTTACTTCCAGTACCTGGCGAAAGAGAAAGGCCCAAGATGAGAAAAACAACAAACAAACAAAACTACTCTTTCTCTCCCTTAGACTTGGATTGGGAAATGTACCTAGGCCCCTGGTTGAAATGCCTACAGGCCCCTTTTTCCTGCCAACCCCATCTCTTGTTCCCATAGCACCTTGAACCTACAGAACCTACAGGGCAGCTGTCTCCTTCTTTTGGAGGTACTTTGTGAGATTATCAGTCTGTGCTTCTCTAGGAGAAAGAGGGCTCTCCCCTAAGCCTCCAGTAAGAAGGTCTTGTGTTCTTTTGTGCCGGGCACATGGCGGGGGGCCTCACCGTCTTTACCTACTGACTAACTCTCCACAGAGATAAGTATCCCTGGGGAGGGGGAGTTTGGAAGTACTGCCTCTATCAAATGAGAGCAGAAGCGTCCTGGACAGTGTAGGTACCACAGAGAAACAAATATGGGCATCGTCATACTCAGAGTAAAGCAGCGGGAGACGCCTCATAACCCAGCAAAAGACTGGCTGGATATCACTTAGGATCTTCTGGAAGTGTGTGGTGTGCATGTGTGAGTATGTAGGGATGCATATGGTGGGATGGTAGATGCAACTGGGGACTCACCACCCTTTTCCTAGACGTGATGACAGGAAGAGGTACAAGGGGAATGGGAGAAACGGGTGAGAGGACATAGGCTCTTGGGGTTCTGACTTGGCCCCAGCTGGGATTCCTTCATTCAGAAGCTGAGCCAGGAAAACTCAATTATAATTCTTCCCACAAAGAGCGACTTTCTTGGCCATTCCTCCCTCTGGGGTCCTCTGACCTGCATCTGCTAATGGGCTGGGTCCCTCTCCTGCTGTCAGCCCACACCCCAGGCAGCCACAGCCCTTGTGTCTGCATTGCATCCCTGCCTTGCTCTTTCCCCAACTCACTGGTCATCTCTTCTGCATTCAGGGGGCTTCTGTTTCCCTGTTAGGGACCCCAGGGCTTTGCTAGTTCTCTGTCCCCAGGGAGATGATGACTCTAAATTCTTTCCCTTGGGATAATTTCCTTTTGGGAACACACATGAAAGGCTGTCTCTCCTCTCACCGCCCACCCCTATCACTACCCCAATTTTGGTTTAGTTTTGAGTCATCCTGTTTCAAAGGCAGGGGGCAGCTTTCCCTCCCTGAACCCAGGTTTTCTCCCAGTCCTAGAGGCTGCTTGGAATAGAGAAGCTGCTCTGTGCGGCCACAGCACTTGGCTAAAAAATGTCAGGAATGTGGAACTTTATTTTCCCCCTCCTTCCTTTCCACCGTTAAGTCTGCTTTTGGGAGAGGTGGCACGAGGGGGAGTTTCTACTCTACTCTTTGGTCCTTCAGTCCTGTCTTAGGTGGAGTCTGGCCTGACTGTCAACCAGGGTATGGATAGCCGGTTGGAGGGTATGTGTGTCAGATTTGAAAGTAGCCACCTCCCCCCACCTTCCCTTCTCCTTCCAGTGTCCCGTTCTGTGCCACGTTTCAAATTGAAACAGGCAGGAGAAGAGGAAAAGTCTTTCATTAGTGAATGGAGAATGAGGAAAAAGTGGGTGCACTGAAGAGAGGAAGCAATTTATATACTACCTTTCAAATGTCATTTCAAGACTGAAACTTTTTTTTTTTTAAGCTCATTTACAGGCTCTGCAGCTGCAAAGAAATGTTTCCACAATTCTGAACCTATCATTTGTAAGTTTGGTTTCTTTTTGGTCTGTGATGACTTAAAGGTTTGGGGACTCAGAGGAGTTCTTGGTGGTGGCTGGTTTTTGCCTTTTAATTGTTTTGGAGGCAGATTTGGCAGATTTACCTTTTCTTCAGGAACCACCTTCTTCCCTGCTCCTGACACTGATTGACTTGTCAGGGTGAAATGTTTGCAGCATATACAATGGAGCCCATTATGTCACCACCTGCTAGTACATGGCTTCCGTGGCACTGGTTCACATCCTCCCAGACATACCTGTAGGCATCGTAACCTGAAATGTGGCTGCGGGTCCTGTCTGTGAATGTTAGCAACATCATAAAACAACCCTGCTTCTATTGTGTTCATAGAAAGACATATGCAAATGGCGCACATATACATCTGTGGACGTGGGTCAACTTGAGAAGGAGTCTCGCTCTGTGCTCTGTGGTGCGATCTCGGCTCACTGCAGCCTCTGCCTCCCAGGTTCCAGCGATTCTTTTGCCTTAGCCTCCCGGGTAGCTGAGATTATAGGCACACGCCACACACCCGGCTAATTTTTGTATTTTTAGTAGAGACGGGGTTTCACCGTGTTGGCCAGGCTGGTCTCGAACTCCTGACTTCAGGTGATCCGCCCGCCTTGGCCTCCCAAAGTGCTAGGATTGTAGGCCTGAGCCACCGAGCCTGGCCTTTTTGACTAACTTCTAATGCACTTTTGAAGAAGTGCCTTTGCCAGATTTTCTAGTTCCTAACTTTATGCATCTCCCTTTTAGCCTTTTACTTACTCTATCCATGGTGTTGTAGAGAGGTTAGACAGGAACCCAAGGAGGGTTACTTATTCTCTTGGGCGCTCTTGTTCTGTGGCTGGATTTCTGTATGGATGCCTACATGATATGAGCAACAGAGCAGACATTTGGAGCTAGATTTTCTACTGGTCAAGCCTCAAGTGTAATCCTATCCTATGGGATGTAAGGGCACACTGATTTTTCCTGTTTCTTTCCTTGGCACAAATGTGATATCCAGGAAAGTGACATTGATCGGTTAATGACTTTTTAACCCGAACTACCCAGTGAAGGCTAATATGTGTAAAAATACCCAGCACTGTATCTGGCACATGGACACTTAATGGTCTCAACAAGTACACGGATGACTATTGTTACTGACTTCATTGGTGGGTCTGGGAGTCTATGTTTCATCCTCAGGTGGCTCACTGAGCTTCCTGGCTGTATTTTGTTTTAGAGATGATATGTTTTGAGATGGAGACCTTTCCCCCAAGTTCTCCACTGCTAGCCATCTAATCTGCAAACAGACCCATCTCTCTACCCCAGAACTTCTTTTCCCCACGGAGCCTGGTGGTGCAGCTGCTCCACAGAGAACACCTGTTTTCTCTTTGACATCTATCTTATTAGAACACAGGCTGTGGGTACTGGAGGGTCTTAGGGCTGCCACTGTTATCTTTGTGGAGAAGCAAAAACCACAGGGAGACTGCCCTGCAAGTTAAATAGGTACCACTTTTCTCCTGCCTGCTCTGTTGTCTGAACCCTCAGTCACTCGTTTCTCGGGGGCACCGTCCGGACCAGTCACAACAGAGCGCCTTAGTCCCGAGTGTTTGTAGAATAACATGTGTTGCTATGGTGAAAGCTTCACTCTGGCAGGCATGAGCTCCTTTTTGATCTGCTTCTTCATGGGCAGGGGCCCCAGAAATCGCTCTGTGGCATAGTTGATGTACCTCTCATTCCCACCCTGATAAATGACGAAGCCAGAGGGTTGATAAGAGCGGATTAGAGTTCCCAAATGACAGAAGTGCTTTCTAATCAGTGAGAGCGCTATTAGCAGGCTTTGGTGGGAAACTTGACTGATAGTATCTCTTAACCTTTTTATTCAGCTCTGTGTATCTGGTATCCATTGGTACCTAATGGTTAAAGAAAAGAGCGGGGGTGGGGGCGGGGGGAACAGTAACAGTACTAACATGGTTCCTGAACAGCCCTTCTTATTTCACAAACAGACCTTTATCTTTTATACATTCTATTACTTTGCCTTGGTATACCTCTACTGTCTCAGATGTCCCACAGTAGAGGAGAACCACACCTAACTTGGTCGCAGCTGGTTAACATTGCGAGTTAACTGTGTGGTTTAAAGAGCTGTGCAAGTGACTCTTGCAGAAAGTCCTTGCTTTTCAGCAGGGGAAATGGAGGCAGGGTGTGTGTGTGTGGGGGGGCAAGGGGGATTGAGGCAGATCTCTGAGGCCTCTGGTGAGTTTGTAGGAGCCGAGGATTAGGAGAGGGGCTGCTCTGTGGCTCTCCACCAAGCCACGTTGCCTTGTGATGGCTTTCCTCATTTGTCTGGAGGGGCTGGCAGCACTTTACATCTGTGAAATGCTTCACTCGCCTCACCCTGTAATCGGGATGGTTTATGGGGGTTGCCATACTCATCCAGAGCCTGGCTTCTAGAGCAGAGACTTGGCCAAGGACCATCCACTCCAAGTTAGAGTCGGAGCCAAAATAAGAACTCAGCAACGTCTGGCTCACATGTAGAGCTCAGCCTTAATGCTTCCACAAATGGGGCGTCTATGGAATGTAGCCACAGGCTGCTTTATTTTTCTTTGTCTGAGTGGAATCTGTTTATTACCTGGAAGTAATGTCTGTGGCTCTTTGTTCCACTTGGAGGCTTTTCTGCCTGGAACAATTATTGAAATTTGCATCTCCCTGAAAGAGACTACAGGGAGTGACCCAAATGTGTGTGCATATAACGTGTGAACATAAGCAAACACACAGGAGCTTTACCTACTAGTAAAGTTACTGCCTGCTGCTACCCAGCGTCTGTGTAAGAGAAGATGACTCTGGCTGTTATATTTTTACTGCCCTTATCATCAAGTTAACATTGTAGCTGTAGCTCAAGGGCACATCTTTGCTTTGTATTTTATAAGTTTAAAATCTTAGAGGGAAATCTAAGAAGTCTTCTACTGTGTTTACAGAAAAACAAAATAAGACCCTTATTGACTGGGAGATTTGCCCAGGATAGTAGAGTGAATTTTTAGCAAAACGGGGGCTAGAATCCAAGGCTTCTCACTCATCTCTGGTGGTCTTCTACAGCTCTGCCCAGTCTGGAATTCTAGACTCTACCTTTGAATGCCAATATTTATGTAGAAGTCTTGAAATTGAGTGCTGTGCTCATTTATTTGGCAGCTTTTTATTGAGTGCTTGAGTGCCTGTTCTGGGCCTGTGCTGAGCTCTGGGAATGCAGAGATGAATAGGTGGGGTCCCTCTCCTCAAAGAGGTCTTAGTGTGGTAGCTTAAAGCTGATAGATTGTTTGTGGATAGGAGTCAGGTCTTCAACTTGATGTGAGGGCAGGTGTGTCCTCAGACTATTGGACCTCAACCTCTAGCCATCGCTGTTGATGGAATGGGTGGTTTATTAAATGAAGTAATAATGCCCTAAGTGTAGTGTGGTCAGTATTCAAGGAGAAGAGTGGTGGTCACTTTTAGATACCTTGTGAGGCACAGTTGGTACCCTTATACATACGTTATTGCGTAAAGGCAGTCTGTTTGGGCTGCTATGACAAAAATGCCATAGATTTGGTGGTTTAAACAGCCTGCATTTCTTTTTTTTTTTTTTTTTAGATGAAGTCTCGCTCTGTTGCCTAGGCTCAAGTGCAGTGGTGCAATCTTGGCTCGCTGCAACCTCCACCTCCTGAGTTCAAGCGATTCTCCCACTTCAGCCTCCCAAGTGGCTGGGACTACAGGCACCTGCCACTGTGCCTGGCTAATTTTTGTGTTTTTGTGGAGATGGGGTTTTGCTCTCTTGGCCAAGCTGGTCTCGAACTCCTGACCTCAGGTGATCCAGCCGCCTTGGCCTCCCAAAGTGTTGGGATTACAGGCATGAGCCACTGCGCCTGGCCCTGCATTTATTTCTCATAGTTCTGAAGGCTGGGAAAGTCCAAGACCAAGGCGCTGGCCTGGACTGATTGAAACCCTGGCTGGAGTTAGGAGAACTCTTCCACATGGTTTCTTAAGACTTTGAACATCAAACCCAAACATGATCTGTAATGTCTTTTTTGGGTTGGTGGAGCTGATGATTGTACCTCTGATGGGAAGGACATAGCTCTCTGAGCCTCAATTGCCCTGCCTTTGAAATGGAAAGAGGACTTCTTAATAAAGCCCCTGAATTTTGCAGGGACAGAGTATTGTTAGTTTAATCAGTTTGTTCCTTCATCTTTATTATAAAAGTGTAGATATTGTCTCTTGGAGTGTGTTTAATTTTTCTTTTTATCGAGAATTTTAAAAAGAGACTGTTGAGGGGCCCACCACTGTTACGAAGACTTCTGTGGCTATTGGAGAGGGAGAAGGACGTACCTACCTCAGGACAAAGGGTAGAGACAGAACTTATGCAATTATTTATCAGCTCCTTTCCTGAAGGTTAAGAGCAGTCTGGAAGCTCCTGACCTGGAGGAGCAATCCCAGGATAAACAGGCCTTCCCTCCAGCAATTCCTGGAGTCCTGCAGGAAATCACAGGGCCTGCTTCACAATGCCTGGTTTCCGGCTGAGAAGAATTCCTCAGAACTCAGAGCAGAATTGGAGCTTTTCAGACCCACGCTTTTGGAGTAGAGACTGTGTTTTTAGTTTGTAGTCCAGCTTTGTACTGGATCAACTTGTGACCTCAACGGGCAAGGAATAACTTGTTTATGTGGATTTTGTGACTGTTTGGAGGAGGAATGTTGAAGTAGAAAGGAATGGGTGGTAGTTGATTTTTTTTAAAAAAACATAACAGTTTGGGCTCTGGTTTAGGTATGATGGCTGGAACATGTGCCCTTCTTTCAGGGTTCTTAAGGGATGAGTTATGGCTGGTGCCAGTGGAAGGCCTGCAGCAGGGAGGCGTGCAGTGAAAGGGGCGAGGACAGGGGCCTGGATTCTTCCATTAAATAGCCTTGTGGCCCATGCAAGGCCCTTCACCTCTGTGGGCCTCACCTGCTTCATGGATGTGTTGAATGTCCGGTAGCCTGGTTGTGTCTTCTTAAGAGGGGCATGTAGAACAGTACTGGAAAATGTGTATAAAACTAAATTGCCAGTCAGAAATTGGGAGAAGGAGAGAGGCACCTTCCCCCAATCCTGTAGCTTTAGAAGTAGTAACTAGGGAAACATTGTGCCTCTGTTAGGTTAGTGGGCTCACTTCTAATCTTGGTTTCATTTATTACTTGAGTTGAAAACAGATTCTAGCACAAATTCGGGGTTGGCATGAAATACAGCTTAAAGGCAGAACCCATGATGGAGAAAATCCGTATATTGGAAAGGAATCTGGGCTTGGCTTTGTGACTTTAAAATCACCATCCATAATGAACAATGTTGAAGTTTCAAAACTAAATCTGTGGCAATATGGAGAATTTGGCTATCCAGACTGATTCATCTGCAGAAATTTCTAGAAAGCTACAATTTTATAGCCCTGAAGTAAAAAGCAAAGTTGGTCTGCTGCATAGTACATTTTATTACCCAAGAAATGTAAAAGAAACATTTCTGTCATTCTTCGCCCAGCCTGGGAAATACCCACATTCAACACTATTCAACCATTTGGCCATTGAGTTTTATTTTATTTATAATCATTCAGCAAATACACTTACTCTGTACAAAACACTGAAATATGAAATGCAAGCCAGCTAACATATTTGTTGATACAACTCTCTCCACTGTGCTCATTTTGGAGCTTCAGAAAGAAGAGAATGTGACGCTTCTCAGCTGCTCTTCCCTGCATTTCCTGGGTCCAGATAACTTCAGGCATGACAACTATGGCCTGGCCAG
Organism: Colobus angolensis palliatus; assembly: GCF_000951035.1. NCBI lineage: Eukaryota > Metazoa > Chordata > Mammalia > Primates > Cercopithecidae > Colobus > Colobus angolensis. Next base: position 4,487,119 of record NW_012118599.1, read on the forward strand.
ATTTTCACTGACCACTTACCACGCCTTTAGCCTGCAGCTGTGGCATAGCTAAGTGTAACTTGACCAATGTTGTTGGTTTCTCAGCCCTACCAGTTGGGTTGCCGCTCACATGGCCCAAGGGATCACATGGCCCAAGGGACGTGAGTCTGAACTGAGCTGGTTTTGACCTCTTGCCCCTAGTTCTGCAAATGTTGGTTAAGCAGTGCTTTTGTGTGAACCATCGTTCTAGATGCTGGGAACACAGAGAAAAAGGACACGTTGCTTAATCACAAGGAATTTACCATCTCGTAAGGGAGATAGATAAAAGGAGGCAAGTATAGTCACTTGATGATGACTACCCCACTTGAGCTGCCATGTGGGTCTTCTGGTCTAGCATACAGTGGTGCTCAGTAAGTGTAGTCTGCTAGAGGGGATGCTTTGGGAACATGGAAGGGGTGGTCTCCCAGCTCAGAATAGGAATAGATGGATGCTAGATAAGGCCAAAGAAGGAGATATGGGAGGGCGATAGAACAGTCCATCCTTTGTAGACAGATGAGCTGGTATGGAGCATTGGACACTCAGCACACTGGTGTCATAGGATGCTCTGGAGGTGGGACACAGCGGGGACAAAGGTGGAGGTGGGGTCAGATCACCCGAGGGCCCCTTAGGTCCTGCCGTGGAGTTGAGGCTGTCCTGGAGGTAATGGGAGCCTTTAAAGACTGTTAGGAAAGACAGCGGTGATGAGGTTGCTCTGGAGACTACCAGAGTGGTTTAGGGGATGAGATTAGAGATTAGAGATTAGAGTCTAGAGATTAGAGACAGGAAGTCTGGTTAGGATGCTGGGGCACTGATCCAGGTGAGAAATTCCACCTGGGGAAATTTCAGTCTCGACCTCCAACCAGGAAGCAAGCCCCCAAAGCAGCTGAACTGTCTCTGGTGTTGATTCAGAGACTTCAGAAACTGCAAGGCCGTTCTCAGCTCTCGTTCTCTTAACGTTTCATGTAACACAGGCAAGCAGCAGGGCAGTGGTGGAGTGGGCAAGGACAGTGAAAGCTGGGAGAGAGCAAGGGCTTTTCCCTAGACCTTCTTATAGCCCTTTGGTGTGCCGTGATGCCAGTGGTGCTCCTGTAACATGCACATCATTCCGTTTTGCTGTCTTGCATTGCCTTCATATGGTTTTATCACTGAAGTGTCTTATGGACTTATTATAATAAAAAAGGTATTTGTTTGCATCTCATGTAACTTCTAATTTTTTAAAAGGTAGGGACCCAGTGAGTTAGAACATCTTTTCTCTCTGCCTTTTGTTTTATTAGCTAAATAAGCCATAAAGAAGCTTGCATGCAAGTACCGTGGCCTTACTTAAGGAAAGTGGTTTTGTTCCAGTGTTCAGCAGAGGCAGAGGGAGTGGGAACTTCCTTTGTGGAGGCTTTTCTAGAGATAGTGGAGGTTGGGAGGGCCATGGCATATTCGGTGGACAGAAGAAGTAGGCATGGCCTGTATGTGACGTTTATTCAAAAAAGTTACTTAGCGCTCACTATGTACTGGGGTCTACCTATATTTTGCACCTGAAAGTTCCGATGAAGGTGTCAGTAAGTAATTTTTTGAAGTGCGAGTGATAACATGAAGAAGACTGGTTGATCCATTGTATGCTGTTCATCTCTAAACTTTTGCCAGACCCCCTAGAAATAGATGCAGTGAGATTTTCCCTTTGTCTGATTTCTAGCAGACTAGTTGAGTATCTAGGGGTCTTCTTACCAAGGCCTGTTGGTAAGGCTCCCAGACCGCCATCCCCATGCATGACTGTAGATTGCATGGTCTCTGGAAGAGGGAAATTCAGCAACTGTATATACCGGAACCGAAACCCACAGCCATCACTTGCCCTCCCCTGCCTTGCCCCCAATGTCTGTTCACTAAGTTCAGTGGTTTTACCTCCTGAATTGCCCCGAGGTCTCCTCTCGTCCTGATGATCTTTTGTTTTAGCTCGGGCACTTGATATTCCTCTCCTAAATGGCTATGGTTGGTCCTAACTCGGACCCCACACTCTCATCTTTTCTGATCCTTTCTCCTCATAGCTGTCACGGGTTGTCTTCAAATGCAGAGCTGAGCCTGGGTCTCCCTACTTAGACTCCTTCCAAGGTGCCCGCCTAAAGGCTGGGCAGTTAGCTTGCCGTCAGAGCTTCCCTGCAATCTCAGCCTTTGTCCTGGACTCTGTACCTCCCGCAGGCCTCATCCCTGCCCTGACCCTCATTGCAGACCAACCTACCTGTGTTCCCTGAACATTCCCTCCTCCTTCATGCTTCTCTACTTTTGTTCATGCACCATGTACTCCAAGTCATCTCATTCCCCATTTCATCCTATAACTGCTATTTCTTTTTTAAGGCCCGCCTCAGATACGGCAAAAGCACCCCCTGCTCAGAAGGTGTTTCCCAGCCCCTCTGCCCTGAGAGCGTTAATTCCTCCCTTTTCCCCACCTCTGTCTTTCTCTTGTTTATTCGTTCAGCCAGACTTGGACCAAGCATTTGCTCTCTGCCAAGCCCTGTTCTTGGGGCTAGGGATAAAGGATGAAGAGGTGAAGATTCTGCCTCCATTGAGTTGAGAGTCCTTAGGGAGTGACAGTGTCACTGCTGCTCTTGTGTGTGGTGGGTACAATGTGTTTGTCTGGGAAGGGAGCATAACCCCACTGGGAGGGGTAGGGACCATTCATTTTAAAAAGGAGAAGTTTGGGCTGGTCCTTGAGGTTCGAGGGGCATGGGGTAGGCAGATGTGCTGGGGAGAGGGAGTTCCAGGCAGAGAGAAGGCATGGGTGCAAGGGGAGTATGGCAAGTGTCTCTATATTGCCAGAATGGGCTGGGTAGGGGCTGGTTAAGGATGGAAGTGGTGAAAAGTGACACCGGACTGGCAGGCAGGGTTCTGGCCATGGAGGTGTTTGTTTAAAAATTTGGGTTTGGTCCTCAGCTTAGGTAATAGGGAGTCATTGAAGATTTTTCAGCATGAGAGTGACTCCAGTTTGTACTAGGGCGGGGCATGGCTCCTTGCGCTTGCCGTGAGCCATCCCTCCACAACCTCAGGAAAGAGGTGTTTCACATGTTCTCAGTATCCCCAGCACCTCTGCACCTACCACGTAGTCAGGATGAATTTGTCAGGTATGGTCCCGTGTACACACAGGATGGTGTGTGTCTGAGTTGCCTTTCTGCTGCTAGTGGTCATTTGAGGCTTTTCTATCCATGTTGTCTCTTCTGGGTTCTCGGGTAATCAGTAAGAGATGCTTTTGAGCTGGCT
>NW_012118599.1:4490871-4492645 GCF_000951035.1 Colobus angolensis palliatus
CCACCACGCCCGGCTAATTTTTTGTATTTTTAGTAGAGACAGGGTTTCACCGTGTTAGCCAGGATGGTCTTGATCTCCTGACCTCGTGATCTGCCTACCTCGGCTTCCCAAAGTGCTGGGATTACAGGCGTGAGCCACCACGCCCGGCCCCAAGTAACCACTTTTTATTGACTTTTATGTATTTGTCTTGTTGGGTTTATTTAAGCAAATACAAGCAGCTATAAATAAGATATATACTTATATCTGTCTATGTGTCTGTCTCGTTTCCTATACCAAATGAAGTGTATTATTTACACTTTTGCACCTTGCCTTTTCAGTTAACAAAATATCTGGGCGATCTTTCCATGTCAGTACACAGAGAATTTCCTCATTCATGTGGAAGGCTGCACAGTCTTCCATTGTGCGGGGTCACCTTAATTCATTTAACCAGTCCCCTTTTGACAGACAGTTGGGTCGTTTCCAGTGTTTTGCTCTTATAAACAATGCAGCAGTGAATATCTTGGTACATATGTCATTTTGTACCTATATGGGCATTATCTTGTTGGATATTTTCCCAGAAGTGAGATGATAAGGTCAAAACGTTAACTGCATTCATATTTTTGATAGGTATTGACAAATTGTATTGCTCCTTTTAAAATACCATATCCAGGTCAATGAATCAGTTAGCCATAGACTGTTTACTGTATACCCATGGAAATGTATGGTTACATACTGAAAGTTCCACCAGTGCCTTCATTGATCTTGCTCCCTGCTAAATTCTCAGCATCAGAAAACCGAACGCCACATGTTCTCACTCATAAGTGAGAGTTGAACAAGGAGAACATGTGGACACAGGGAAGGGAACATCACACACCAGGGCCTGTGGCGGGGTAGGGAGGCTAGAGGAGGGATAGCATTAGATGAAATACCTAATGTAGGTGACCGGGTGATGGGTGCAGCAAACCACTATGGCATGTGTACACCTATGTAACAAAACTACATGTTCTGCACATGTACCCCAGAACTTTAATAAAAAAAAATTCTTAGCATCTATCAAGTGCCTGGTATATAACAGGAGGCAAAATACATGTTGGAGTTTTAAAGTTACTCTGTTGGGCACATTTGGATCACGGAGCTCTTTCCTATCGATTATGTTTCAGCTCCTCTATGATGTTTCTGTTGCCTCTGGCACCTCATACAAGTTACTCAGGACATGCTTCCCCTTTTCACTTGGTCAACCGTTCCTCCTTCTTCAAGCTGCAGCCCACTTTTTCTGGAAAGCCCTCCTTTCTCCCTGTGCTTCCCTTATCATGGTTCTGATGACCCCAAGTTTATCGTGTGCAGCCGGTGGCACTCCACAACCTCTTTGTGCGTTCTTTGAGGGCAGGAGGCATTGCTTACCATAGTATCTCTAGTACCCAGCACAGCACTTGACATTCTATCGAATCTCATATTTTTTCAGTACGAGTGGTAAAGTGGAATTACCAGTTGATAACCCCTTTTTAAAGTTTTTTTTTTTTTTGCATTTTAAAATCGAGATAGAATTCACGTACCATGAAATTTACCATTTTAAAGTGTACAGTACAGTGATTTTTAAAGTGTATGATACAGTGATTTTTAGTGTATTCACTATGGTTTATGACATCGCCATTATCTAATTCCAAAACATTTCCATCATCTTCACAAGAAACCTGTTTGGCTGGCGCAGTGGCTCACACCTGTAATCCTAGCATTATGGGAGGCCGAGGCGGGTGGATTGCCTGAGCTCAGGAATTTGAGACCGGCCTGGGCAACA
>NW_012118599.1:4500055-4501788 GCF_000951035.1 Colobus angolensis palliatus
GAAACTCTGTCTTTACTAAAAATACAAAAAATTAGCTGGGCGTGGTGGCGGGCGCCTGTAGTCCCAGCTACTCGGGAGGCTGAAGCAGGAGAATGGCGTGAACCCGGGAGGCGGAGCTTGCAGTGAGCCGCGATCGCACCACTGCGTTCCAGCCTGGGCAACAGAGCGGGACTCTGTCTCAAAAAAATAAAAAAAAAGAAACTCCATCTCCACTAAAGTACAAAAGAAATTAGCCGGACATGGCAGCGTGTGCCTGTAGTCCCAGCTACTTGGGAGGCTGAGGCAGGAGAATCCTTGAGTCTGGGAGGCGTAGGTTGCAGTGAGCCGAGATTGCGCCACTGCACTTCAGCCTGGGTGACAGAGTGAGGCTCCGTCTCTACAAAACAAACAAACGGGCAAACAAAAAACTGTTCGGATTCATTTCCCATTGCTCACCATCCCACCTTAATCTCCACTTGCATCTCCACCCCAGCAACAACTCTCTACTTTGTGTCTCTGGACTCGCAAATGGCCATTTAATATAAATGGAATCATACCATATGTGGTTTTTTATACCTGGCTTCTTTCATGTAGCATGTTTTCAGGGTTCATGTATGTTGTAGCATGTATAAGTATTTCATTTCTTTTTGTGACAGAATCATTTTATTGTATGGCAAAGTGCATATTGTTTATGCATTCATCAGTTGATGGACATTTGTCTCTATCTTTTGGCAATTATGAATAATGCTGCTCTGAACATGCATGTACAAGTTTTTGTGTGGATGTCATGTGTTCAGTTCTCTTGGATATATACCTGGGGGGTGGAATTGCTGGGTCATTAAATAATTTTAATAGAGGCAAGGAGCCAGCATCGAAACTATATTGAACAGCTTGTCTTTTTGATCTGAGAATGATAGCTCAGGGCCAGTACTATGAATATTGCCCATTATTCTGGCTTGCCCCAGCAGTGCTGGTTATTGAGAGTTTTATTTGACAAACTGTGAGCCAGTAATCCTCTGTGACTCAGAGCAAATGTTGTCAGAGTTCATACGACAGTTTACTGAATGCTTCTCACTGTGCTAACTCCATGGAGATGCCAAAACACACAGGACACAGGACACAGCTCTTGCTCTAACATCAGAATTCATTTGAAATAACCCAAATATCCACCTACAACGAACGGATTAGGTAAATTGTGATATAGCCATACAACGGAATACTTTATAGCCGTTGGAGAGAGGATGAGATCAGTCTTTCTGTGTTGACACCGACTGATATCTGATAAAAAAATAGATTACAAATTAGTATGTATAGGATGAGCCTATTTTAATAAGAAAAACCTTATGTTTATATATGCACAGGCGACATCTGGAAAGATCACGCACAGCAGACTGTCAACATTGGTATCTCTCTAGGAGATAGGTTATGGAAGACTTCAGCTTTCAACTTTATATGTTTCTCTCTCTCTCTTTTTTTTTTTTTTTTTTTTTGAGACAGTTTCGCTCTTGTCGCTCAGGCTGGAGTGCAATGACGCGATCTCAGCTCACTGCAACCTCTGCCTCCCAGGTTCAAGTGATTCTCCTGCCTCAACTTCCTGAAGTAGCTGGGATTACAAGCGCCCGCCACCATGCCCAGCTAATTTTTTTGTATTTTTAGTAGAGACGGAGTTTTACCATGTTGGCCAGGCTGGTCTTGAACTCCTGACCTCAGGTGATCCACCTGCCTCAGCCTCCCGAGTAGCTGGGACTACAGGC
>NW_012118599.1:4503364-4535565 GCF_000951035.1 Colobus angolensis palliatus
GATAGAAAGGAAAACTGGTGGTTATAGTTCAGGATGGCCAGAGTGGTGAGGTGCTCCTTACGGGACTGGACTTGGGGGGTTTTTGGGCCTCAGGATGGGACCATGCTCCCACCTGGTGCTCCCAGACTCCTCCTTTTCTGGCATCCAGTTTGGCTACTTGCTGATTGCAAGTAGTTTCTCACCCTATCAATCCCTGGAGAAATTGCTTTGCTCCCAGAGCCCTGGGGAGGCCAAGCCTGCAGGTTTTGCTTGTGCGAGAGCTGTGCTCTATAGCTAAGCCCACGTGGCCCGAGGTGGGGGTAGGGCAGGACAAGGGCGCTGCTGCCAAAACCAGAACTTACCAAACCCCAAATCAACAGTTTGCCCAAATATAGTATCCTAGACTTCCCAGTCATCATATTTAAGCTAAATATACTGTCCTTCAGCTTGCAAGCTCAGCTTCCTCCAGGAACGACTTCTGTGATTATTCCTAAGTGCCTTTTCTTCATTTTGCGTCTAAAAAATGACCATGGTGACGTGGCTGAAGTCACAGATTAGGGGGATGTGTAAAACTAAACAGATTGCAGAGAACTGGCTCCAGGTCACATTTGATTTTGTTCATTTCCATGGAGACCTCTTGAAAGTGAAAGATAGGGCATTCTTATATAGTATATAGAGCTCCTTTTAGAAAAGATTTATTATGATGATTAACTTGCACGCTCTCCTTCCCTGGAAAAATAGTCTGCAGATTTGAGGCTCAGTTGCCTTATCAGGACATGCACCCTGATTCTCCATTTCTCATTGCCACATCACACAGGGCTTATAAATACGGTGGTATGTATGCATGGTGAGTGCAGGCTTTGATTTAGATTGTCTGATTCTTTACCAGCTCTTGTACTTAACTAGATAACATGATGAAGTTACTTAACTGTGGCCATTTCCTTATCAGTAAAATGGTATTGAAAATTCTTGTACCTACTTCAATGAGTTTTTGAAAGGACCAAGTAAGTGAATAATGCATGCACGGCATCCTTATAGAACCTGATATGCAGTAAGGACTCAATATTATTTGTTCAGAATATTAATTAATTCCATGAGTATTGCCTCTATCATTAAGCAGCCATTTTCTGTGCCTCTGATTTTCATGTTATAGGTTGTGTACAGTCTATACATCCTGGTGCATCCATTCCTCTCCAGACGTATCTTTTTTTTTTTTTTTGAGACAGAGTTTCACTTTGTCGCCCAGGCTGGAGTGCAACGGTGCGATCTTGGCTTACAGCAACCTCCACCTCCCAGGCTCATGCGATTCTCCTGCCTCAGCCTCCTAAGTAGTTGTGATTACAGGCGCCTGCCACCACACTGGCTAACTTTTGTGTTTTTAGTAGAGACAGGGTTTCGCCATGTTGGCCAGGGTGGTCTCGAACTCCTGACCTCAGGTGAGTTGCCCACCCCAGCCTCCCAAAATGTTTTTTGTTTTTTGGTTTTTTTTTTTTTTTGAGATGGAGTCTCTGTCATCCAGGCTGAACTACAGTGGCATGATATTGGCCCACTGCAACCTCCGGCTCCTGGGTTCAGGCATTTCCCCTGTCTTGGCCTCCCGAGTAGCTGGGACTACAGGCATGCATCATCACACCCAGCTAATTTTTGTATTTTTAGTAGAGATGGGGTTTTGCCATGTTGGCCAGGCTGGTGTCAAACTCCTGACCTCAAGCAATCTGCCTGTCTTAGCCTCCCAAAGAGCTGGGATTACAGGCATGAGCCTCTGCACCTGGCCTATACCTTTTACACTCAAACATTGCTGCCTGGGCCACGAAGACTGTTGAGAAATGTACAGATTGGGCCAGGCACAGTGGCTCACGCGTATAATCTCAACACTTTGTGGGGGCAAGGTGGGTGGATCACTTGAGGTCAGGGGTTCGAGACCAGGCTGACCAACATGGTAAAACCCATCTCTATTAAAAATACAAAAAATTAGCTGGGTATGGTGGCGCACGCCTGTAGTTCCAGCTACTCGGGAGGCTGAGACAGGAGAATCACTTGAACCCAGGAGGTGGAGGTTTCAGTGAGCCAAGATCGTGCCACTGCACTCCAGCCTGAGCAAGAGAGCGAGACTTTGTCTCAAAAGCAAAAACAAAACGAAACAAAACCAAAAAAGTACGGATTGAGTGGGTTTGCTGAGGGCTTCTTGGTGACCTCTGAGCCCCACTTCTCCCTGCATGCCTGAGCTCCCAGCCCCCAGCTTTGCCCATGAGTGCCCTCCCCCAAGAGCCACAAGCTCCAGAATTACCCCTCACCTTGTCCCTTCTCAAAGATCATATGGCTTCAGCACTGCTTACTGCTGTCTCCCTCTCCCACTGGGAAGAAAACTATGAGATTAAATTGAATGGAGATCAGCTGCTTGAAATATTTTATACTGAGGCGTGACCTAACCATCATAACATGTTTAAAAATAATGGAGATTTTGCATTTTACATGTTGTTTTTGTTGAAGGACTTTCTTTTCTGTGTAAATACCACTTTTATAAGCAGATTTCCTATGGCTCTTCCACTTTACAAAATTGACTTAATTTTTACTCTGTTTTTATGCCTGGACACTATGATTTTTATGGTTGTAATAAAAATGCACAGGCTGAATTCCGATTTTTTTTCCCCACTCAATAATATATCCAAATATTTTGAGATGTTAGCATTTTTTAAAGATGAGGTTGTCCTAAATGCCTACCAGTAAGGGATTGGCTAGATCAGTTTAAAATGGTGACATAAATCTGTATGCAGTATCATAGAATGATGTCCAAAACATATGGTTGTGGTTTTTTTAAAAGCAGCTTACGGAATACCATATTGGTGTGAGCCTTTTTCTGTAAACGTTTGGATGTGTTTTATTTTTATAGAAAGATATCTATAAAGATGATCATCAAAATAGCACCAGTGTTTTTCTCTGTCATAGGATTTCAAGTAATTTTACTTTTTTTCTCCATGTTTATATCTGTCTATTCATATATATGTATTTGTTTCAATGAAACGCATATTATTTTGATGATCAGAAAAAGGCAATGTTGAAACGGTTTTATTTGGGGAATGGAAAGATGGAAAGTTTGGATTAGTGACAAGCCCGCTGCTGGGGGAGAGTTGGGGGGTTGGGGGCAGAAGCCAGGGCACAGGTGGAGGGTGGGAGTGGAAGTGGGAGAGTGAAGAGGGCAGGAGGAGGGGGCTTGAAAGTAGGGCAGCCAAGGGATGCTGGAAAGAGAAGCCCACACCCTCAATCTTACAGATACCATTCCCATCGAATATAAATTAAAGCGTTACTTTTCAAAAGCCTTTTGAACAGTGGCTCAGAAGGTGAAAGTGAGGGTATTAGACCAGTCAGAGAAGGATACAAAAGCATCAGGAAAAACTCAAGTCAGGATTGACTAGAAGTTGACCAAGCGCAATGGCTCACACCTGTTATCTCAGCACTTTGGGAGGCTGAGACAGTAGGATCCCTTGAGGCCAGGAGTTCGGGACCAGCCTTGGCCTGGTGGCGTGTATCTCAGCTACTGAAGAGGCTGAGGTAGAAGGATCGTTTGAAGCTGGAAGGTTGAGGCTGCGGTGAGAGCCGTGGTTGCACCACTGCACTCCAGCCTGGCCCACAGAGCGAGACTGTCTTAAAAAAAAAAAAAAAAAAGATTGACTCTAAAAGTAGAAATGTAACTTCTTCTTGACATTGACTGCATAAGCCATGGATGAAATGGCCTGTGGTGAAATGGTTGTTGAAATGGTGAAAATTTGAAAACTTTTAAACTCCAACACAGTAGCCCATTGCTGCCCCATTGAGAGTCTGTGGAAATAAGTTACCCAGCCAGCTTTTGGGTGAGATCTGTTCACTTTGGTTTTCTTTTTTTTTGAGATGGAGTCTCACTCTCTTGCCCAGGCTGGAGTGCAGTGGCGCGATCTCTGCAACCTCTGCCTCCTGGTTTCAAGCGATTCTCCTGCGTCAGCCACCTGAGTAGCTGGTATTACAGACACACGCTACCATGCCAGGCTAATTTTGTATTTTTAGTAGAGACAGGGTTTCACTATGTTGGCCAGGCTAGTTTTGAACTCCTGACCTCAGGTGATCCACCTGCCTCGGCCTCCCAAAGTGCTGGGATTAGAGGCAGGAGCCACTGCGCCTGGCCCACTTTGGTTTTCAAAACCAAAGTGTGATGCCTTGCCTCCGCATCCCTTCCCAGGGGTGCAGTAAGCACACAGGCGATGGGGGCAGGGCTGGGTGGTAACATTGAGGGGCTTCTGTGAAGTTCTAGGACTTGATTGCCTGGGAGAGCCTCTTGCTCAGGGCTGGTAGGCTGGGGCGGATGGTGTGCTGGGGCGGATGGTGTGTTCAGGGCTGGCAGGTTAGGGTGTATTCCTGCTGTCCCATGGAAGATAGAACTGTGCTGCTGGTGGCCTTATCAGCACGTATTTGAGCTTGATATATGCAAAGGGTAGGGGCAGGAGAACCCAGAAAATTATAAATTACAAAGCAATGATAAAAAAGAAGAGGAAGAATGACTAATTGTTGTTTATTGAATACTCGTGATGTGCTAGGCCTTGTGCTAGATTTGACCTTCTAATCCCACTAGTCCCCTCCACAGTCCTCTTTGTGGATTCTATCTCTGTCTACACCAAGCAACTGAACAGCTCCGTTTCAGAGTTAGTGAGGACAGAATTGGGATTTTGACACAGGTCTTTCTGAATCCAAAATCTGGGCTCTTAACTATCGTGCTTTACTACCTCTCAACAAAGAGGTACAGGCAGCGAGTGCTTCAGGTGTGAGGAGGAAGCAGCCAAGATGGTAGAATGGGGAGGAGGAAGGAGGAGGTGAGGCTGCAGCAGGCTCTCAAAGGAAAGCCAAGGCAGATGAACAAATGGAAGGCAGATTTGGATTGCTGGAGTGCAGGCAAGAAAGGACATTCAGAGAATCAAAGAAAGCGGCCACTAAGTATTCTGCTACACAAGTGTTCCGGGGCCAGATTGCCTTGGGAAATGTTAGGCTGTTTCTTTACTGCAGGACTTGTCAGTGCCTTCATATAGAATTAATGAGTTACGTATTTCTCTACCAAATACATTTGTTGATCTTGGAGAGTATTTAATGGAATAATATCCTTAATATATCCTTTAGGACATCCAGGACTATCATATTAGTTTGGAAAGTTGTGATAATCAAATGTGGAGAGTGAGGGAAGTTTAGGAATGCCAGATTAAAGAGGTTAACATTATCCTTTAAGCAGCAGCAGGCATGGAGGGGCTGTGGTGTGTGTGTGCATGTTTGTGTGTATATGCTTGGCTGTTCTAGCTATGGATAGTGGGAGGGGAGGAAGGGGGTTTGAGTCTTGAGGCTGAGAATCCAGTTAGAAGTCTCTCCTACAGGCTGGTGGCAAAGAGAATATGAAGCTCTTAGTAGCATCGGGAGTAGAAATGATGGATTTAATAAAATAGTGAAGGAAAAAGCCAACAAGGGGCTATAAGGAAAGGTGGGGAGTGTTTGACTGCAGCCTGGGACATAGGCAAGTATAGAGCTTTCTCCTGGGCACCAGGTTTGGCATGCTGAATGGGAGTTAATGATGCACTATCTAGGTAAAGATGCAGCCTCGCACCTCCCACCCTGGGGAGAAAGATTCCAGCAGGAAAAGTAGATCTGAGTGTCACTGGAATAGAGGTGGCTGCTATAGCAGAGATTTCCAAGAAAGCAAGAAGAGCTGAGGCTTGCACCGTGGGCCTGGAGGTAAAGCCGTGTGCCAGAAGCATGGGGAAGAATCCATGGATGCAAAGGGACTTCAGAGAACACCCTTAAAAAATGACAACACTGAGGCCCAGTGAGGTGGATGGGAGCAGCTGGAGGCAGCCCGTCGAGTTTGTGGCTGAGCTGCCAGGGAACAGGTCTCTTGCCTCCTCACTGCACTTTTCTCCCCTCTGCTTCCTCTTAGTAGTATATGTACAGCCATTTGAGCTTTACCTATTTGCATGGGCTGTAGTAGAGCTGCAGGTAGCCTTCCTAGCAGGCGTGGCCACCAAATACCCAACAGGTTTCAGTCTGTTCTTGTCCCCCTTGCCTCCTCAGGGTAGTGAAAGGGCTGGGGAGATTGTTGGTCTTGTCTCAGGGCTGTCCTCTCTGCATCCGTGCCCCCTGGGCTTTGCATGGGGGAGCCGGGAGCCTGTCTCTCTTTAAGGCTGGAAGCCAGGATAGCTGCCTGGTACTGCTGGCTATCTGTGCCCTCTCCTCTTGCCCGGACTCAGTCTGGGGCAGAATGTGGCCCAGGGCCTGCTTGTCAGCACGTGGCTAGGGTTTCCGTGTTAACGTTCCCAAATTGGGATCTCAGAAGATCAAGTGTCCGTGTTGTCTGATCATGCTGAGCCTTCTCGAGCGGCCAGCTGCAAACCTTTCAAAGGGCTGTGTGTAATTGGCTTGGGAGATGCTGCGGGGGACTGAGAAGGGGACAAAGAAGTTAGTTTTTAAAAGGAAAAAAATAAATGAACATAACAGTCTTGGGCCAATTGGGTGGGACATGGTGCTTGGGCACATTGAAACCCCTTCCTTTTCCCTTCCTATTTTTCCACTTCCAGAGGCCCCTTTGGCTAGCGCCGTACTGACCCCTGCAGACCCCCTCTGTGTAAATACAGCCTCTGTCTCCCACCCCCTTCTTCATTATGCATTCCTTTAATCTGACCCATCTCCAGGTTGCCAGCTGGCAGAGACTCAGCAGATTCCAAACCCCAGCTGGTGCCAGAGTGTTTACACGGGCCAGGGAAGCTTGGCAGACAACCTGCCCCCAAGCTACTCAGCTGTAGGAAAAGGTAGAAAGACTCCTGGAGATAAGTGGCCCGTTTGTTTGCAGACTTTCCCTCCTCCCTCATTCACCCTCCCCTGCATGCCCACCCTCACTCCAGTTGCTCTATCCTGAAAACGTTAGAAAGAATCCCTTTGTGAAAGGGAGGTAAATGGCTAGGGACCAGCAGCGTAATCCCTTCATCCAAGCGACCCTGTGTGGCACTCTGAGCGCATAAAGGTAAAGATCCTTTGTCTTCCGGACTGAAACAGATCAGATATTAATTAGGAGACAGTATTGGTTAGTATAGAGTCAGCCCCCATTCATAACGGATATGGTTTTCCGAAATAACAATAAAAGCTATGTGATCAAGTGTTCATGAAGCCAGGACTCATATTCGTCACTGCAGCCTGAGGCCAGTGGTGTCCTCAAGATCCTGCATTCACCTCCTCCTGCCTCAGTAAAGGCCCCCTTGAAAAACTCAGGCAGGAAAGTCGTTCACCGCAGTGGTTTATCTTGATCTGAGTTTGTGAGAAGCCAGTCCCAGGGTGTCTTGCCTAAAGAAAACCATTTCTGATGCTGGTTATCAACACTGTTGGTCCTTTGGAAATTAGATAGCCCATAAAGAGTGGCAATTTGTGTGCCTCCCATGCGTTTCCTGAGGGATAGTACCAGGATATGTGTGGAGGATAATTTTGCTGGTTTAAAGTGTCTTATTCGGCTGGGCATGGTGGCACACTCCTGTAATCCCAGCACTTTGGGAGGCCAAGGCAAGTGGATCTCTTGAGGCCAGGAGTTCAAGACCAGCCTGGCCAACATGATGAAACCCCATCTCTACTAAAAGTACAAAAATTAGCCGGGTGTGGTGGTGCACACCTGTAATCCTAGCTACTCAGTAGGCCGAGGCAGGAGAATCACATGAGCCCGGGAGGTGGAGGCAGCAGTGAGCTGAGATCTTGCCACTGCACTCCAGTCTGGACTATGGGAGTGAAACTCTGTTTCAAAAAATAAAATAAAATAAAATGAAAATAGTATCCCATTGCCAGCGGTTACATTGATGAGGTTAATTATTATCATATGGTGTTAGTATTAAGTCTTTTATTTGAGGAGCATATCTACATCAGTCAGGGTCCCAACAGGAAACAGGTGGGGTAATTGAGGAGTGGTTATGCAGGCACTATTAACAAGGGCGTGGACTGGCTCAGGGGAAACAGATAAGGAACAGTAAAGCATTCCAAGGCTTGCGAATGTGGGGAGATATCCCTAAGCTTGAAGGGGCTGAGGATAGCATGGATCTAGAACTAAGAGGGAAGGGAGAGAGAGGAAATACCACTGAGAGCTGTGGTTGAAGGGGAGGGGCTGGAGCTTTGGTGGAGGGTTGCAGTCACTGCCAGAACTGCCCAGCAGGAAAGGAGCCAGGTGATGAATACCCCTTTCATGCTGTCTCCTGTTCTGCAGATTCCACCGGAAGCCCACTGAAGTACTCCGTAAAGGTGAAGCTGTCTGTTCTGGGACACAGGGTGGGATGGAGCACTGTGCAGTCCAGTAGAACTTACAGATGCTATTCTGCCTTCTGTTTGAATCCTACCTCATATATGACAACAGGCAATCAAAGGGTGGCAAAGCTAAATCGATGTCCCTGAAATACTACCATCTCAGAATAGGACTTTTGGACAGACGTTTCCTGATTGCAATAAGCCAAATAGTGCAACACATCTAACTTTAAGCTACTTTTGCCCTGATTTCTGGGGAGAGTTAGAATCACCCTTGCTTCTTAAAGTGGTCGCACATTAAATGCTTCCACTTCCATCTTTTGGCTGGTTCAGATAATATTCAAGCACCACTTAAACCCGTTTCCTTCTCTTGCCCCAGTGCTTTGCACACTAGCCCTCAGGGACCAAGAGGAGTTTCTGGTGCAGCATAAATGGGATTCTGATCACTGTGTCTAATTGCCACTAGTCTTTGAATATCTGTATCCAACAGGAAATGGCTTTCTTGACAGTTTCACATGCAGGAGCTTGGACTCAGGTACCTGTTAGGTAACTGATAAAATTTAATTGTTTAATTATGAAATATGAGATGGTTTTTTAGAGTTTTGTGGCTGAAAAGAGTTTCAAATGTTATGTTACAATGTTGCCTCCTTTATACTTTGAGAGAGACAATCATTTCTTTATCTTGATTTGAATCATTGTGGGAAGCAAAGCTTTGAAATGTGCACCATGCTGGAATAGATGATATCCCCATTGATGAACTCAGGAGACAGCTGATTTTGGGCAGCTTTTGGAAGGAAGGAAGGGAGGGAGGAAGGAAAGGAGGGAGGAAGGGAAGGAGGGAAGGAGAGAAGGAAGGGGAGGAAAGCTTTAAGGGGTCTGAGGGCCAGGTACCCTTTCTTCCATTTTAGACTAGTTCATTTGAAACAAATGGGCACAGCTGAGGTCTGAAGTTGGCCCACACAGTGGACAGCCCCACTGTGTGGGGCTGTAAAGCTGTCATGACGATCCTAAGCTAAACCGTTGTATCTCTAGGCCTTCTCCAGGCCTTTCTCAGTGCCATTATGATTCTGTTCTAACCCTCACCTGCCCCCTTTTATCCACTTTCTGTACATCTTTCTGGCTCAGCGCAGTCCCTTCCAGAAATCTTCTCAGAGGAGGTCCAGAAATCTCCAAACCCAGGGCACTAACAGATGTTTTTTGGGTCTCTCCTTTGTGCCAAGAACACTGGGGGTATGGAGATAAATAAAGACATGGTCTCTGCCCTGGAGGAAGCAAAGGAGCTTCCACTTGCCCTTTGCCTAATGCTGTTGTGATCTGTGACGTCTCTTGTCTTAAAATGAACCCTTTGTGCATCAAGGTCTCATTTTGATCATTAGATCTTAGGCACATTATTCAGGTAGCATGGTGATTAACAGTGCAGATGTCACGGTCAGATGGATCTGGGGTTCTAGTCCTGCTTCTGGGGCTTATTAACTGTGTGCCTTGGGGCGTGTTGCTTAAGCTTTTTGGGCCTCACTTTTCTGCACATTAGGGCCTCTGGGAGCATTAAGTGAGATCATTTCTGTAAGTGTTCAGAGCAGTTCCTGGCAGGTGATAGAAGTTCAGTGAATAGTAGTAATGTAGCAGTTCCTTATAGAGTTGGAGGTTAGATGAGGTAATCCTGTTTGGCGTTTAGCACAATGCCTGGCATTTCATAAGATCTCACACATTAGATGTCATTGTCGCTCCTTGCAGGGTTGCTGAGGATTATTTGAGGTAATTGTGTAAAGTGCCTTTACCTTGCCTGGCTTGCAGTAAATATTGAAAGAAGAGTGGTTGGTTTTATTGTCTTTGTGATAACGGAATTGGACTAGACATATAGCCTGACTGGATTCTGGCCCTGAGCCTTTGAGAGAAGGAAGTGGATGTTGTAATTTTTTTCATCTCTAGTAGCATTTTGCCTTGCCTAGAGCATGTGCTCAATATTTTGTGATTGAAGAATTGATTTTTAAAAATTTTTAGATTTTGTTGTGTAGGGACAGTGCTAAACAAAGACTTATTACTAGGGTGTGAAATTGTCTTACCAGCCAGCTTTGTGCACATGAACAAACACACCAACACACCATACTTCTAATGCTTTCCGTGACATACCTGTTTAGAAAACCCAGAGTGGCCATTGTCAGATCCGGAATTGCCCCATGGTTGTGGGCAGCTGTCAACATGAACATGGATCCTGGCCCATGGCCAGGTGCTTATCTGCGTGTCTGTGGGTTCTGGTTCTGAACTCTGTCTGTCCAGCCGATGCAGTAAACGCTGACAGGCTGAGAGGAGACCGGAGGCCTCCCGTGGCGCTCCACCCCTTTGGCACCCTGACAATTCTCCCCCTGGGAACGTGCAGAACAGTCATCCCTTGTAAATCCGTCCAGGTGGCCCTGCCTGTCCCTCTAGAGAAATGAATGAAAGTAAAGTCACAGCTGCTGAGAGTGGCAGTGTAGCATCGGTTCAAAAGAATTGATTAAATAGCAGAAAATTTCCCAGCCCCTTTGCGAATATAGTGGAGGGAGGATGTTAATTTTGTTTTTGCCTCTCTCCCCTCCAGCTCCTCTGAAAGTACATTAATTCATGGGGTGTTTATTGAGCATCTTCTCCATAGCTGGTGTGTGTATCAAGACAAGGTGTCTGAACTGCACAAGCAGCAGGGGTCTTGGGGAACTGAGAAAGGGTGTGGTCTTAACAAAAGCTGCCCAGGCCCAGTGCTCCCTCTTGGGCATCCCTCTCTGCAGTCCTGGATCTCAGTTTCCGAAGAAACACCCATTGGGTAATTCCCAGGAGATCATCCTCTCTAGGCCCCCGTGTTTTTCTGCATGTCCAACCATATTTCTCTCCATGGTCTTTCTCATCACCACACATGGTCCAAGTTTCTCCCGCGCCTCCCTGACTGTCCACTCCTCTCTAGCTCCCAATCTGTTTGCTTTCCTTCCGAGTTGAGCTGCTAGACTGAGCAGTCCACACTTCTGTCTCCACACTCCCACTCCATGCTCACCCATGCACACCAGCTCTGCCCCTCCTTTCCTCCAACTTTGGCAGCATTTACCAGTGACCTCTGGTTTACAAATCTGATGGACACTTCACAGATTCATTCCATAAATACTTATTAAGTCCCCACTACGTGCCAAGTGCTGTTGCAGGCACTTGGGACCCATCAGAAAACAAAACAAAAACCTGCTCACGTGCTGCTCACATTTCAGTCCTGAGTTGACTGGTCCTCCCTGGGGCATCTGCAGGTGTGCAGCTGACTCCTTGCAATGGTGTCCTCCCTGGGCTGCTGGGCTCCTTCTGGGTTTCGTCTGGCCCCTCTGACTGTGCCTTCTCAGTGCCCTTCTCCCCTCTCACACCCCCAGCCATCTACAACACCCTGTGAATATCTGTCATCACCCCTAGCACATTTTATTTAAATTGGACGTTTGTGTGTCTGGTTCCTGAATAAGACCTGAGCACCACACTTGGCCATTCCCTCACCTTAATTAATTGTGCCATCAGGTCTTTTGAAAATTGCCTAGCACTACCCCAGGTCTGTTGCCGCTGCCTAAGTCCGGGCCTGGATGGTCTCTTTTTGCAGTAACCTAAGTCTCTGTGCTGCCCGGCTCACCTGCCGTCTCCAGCCCTTTCTCTACACTGTGAGCAGAATGAGATTGGTGCAATGGAAATCGTACTGGGTTGTCCCCTGCTTAAAAACCATCAGTGGCTACCTCTCACATGTAGGATGAAGTTCAATATTTATACCTGCCGGAAAGGGTCCTTCATAGGACCTGCCTCCTGCCAACCTTCCAGCCTCACTACCGTCCATATGCAGGCCCCTCATTTTCCCTGGGAGTCACATTTCTCCCTTCTCTCTGCTTTAGTGCATGCGGTTCCCTCAGCCTGTAGCACCCTTCCTGCCTCCTGTTTGCCTCTTTAGCCCTTCAGAGTGCAGGTCAGGTAGAACGTTGCTGGTGAAGTTTGCCCTGGAGTGGGGCAGCCTCAGTTCTCGTAGTCAGGAGCCTCTCCATCCTGAACCACCTGTACCGCCTGTACTTGCCCTGTGAGAGTGATGATTCTGTTGTGTTGTAAATGACTTTTTTGCATACTGATTTATCTGACTGAGCTGCACATTTGAGCGGTGGTGCCATTCCTACCTGGGATGGAGGTGCCTGCCGTGGTTTTGGAGCAAAATTCCTGAGTATGGGAGTGGAGGGGGCAAAATGTGAAAAGCAAGATAGGGCCACCTTGGAGTCGGAATGTCAGCATAGGTCCTGATTCTCTCCTGAGCAATAGGGAGCCATGGAGGACTGTGGAACAGGGCCTGTGGAATTTTAAGATCTGTTGTCTTTTCCAGGGCTTGATTAGAGGGAGATGGCAGAAACAGCAGGTGGGGGTGGTTCTTCCAGCTGCTCTTGGTGTGGCCATGGCCTTGGTTCCTGCTTGGGGTGTGTGTGCAGTAGGTGGGGGTGGGGGTCATAGCAGTGACTAGAAGAATGAAGGAAGAGAACCATGCTCCCCATTCCTCCCCTACTCCTGCAAGGCCTTGGCAGGAGAGCTGCTTTCCTCTTTCCTTCTCTTTGTGTGTCTGTGTCTGCCCCTTCTTATGCTCTTACTCTATGATTTTCTTACAGAGAGATTATCTGTGCTTCTTGGCAAAAGCGTAAGGTCATTCGTGTCCCAGGCAGTTCCTGTCCCTTCTTGTAGCCCCTTGAAAGAGACTTGCTGAATGGGCCAGGGGTGGGGGACACCTGGCCTCCTGGACCTTGCTCCAAGGCCTGCATTCAGCACCAAGTGTGGCTTTGCACATTGAGCCATGGCCGAGGGTGTCTGATGCCCCCTGTCAACCTCTGAGACCCAGCTGTGAGTTCAGATGGGGGTCCAGCCTCTCCATCTGATTTTTGGTTTTCTTCCTGGGCCACCTTTGCCCTGCATGAAGTCACTGTCAGATTCCTGGGATGCTAGAGCTTGGAATAGAGACTAGCCTAGCAGGACTGAGAAAAAATCCCCAAGTCTTTTTATATTTTAGTTAAAACCCACATTCAAGTTAGTCTAATAAGATTTTATACGTATATAACTGTGTATGTGAGAGAGAAACCTTGGGATATGATATTTAAATATTGACATTTGGCCAGGCTTTGTTTATTTGGCTTAGGGGTATGTGGAGACTGGTTTGTGGCAAAGTATGGGGAGCGTTTACCTGAGGCCTTGCCTTTGGTGTTAGATTTGTATTTCCTGTTCATCTGTAGCACATTTTCCTGGGAACTCTTGCCTTTTATGTTGTTATTTTCCTTCTCCACTTTGAAGATGGTTCTGAATATCCCCTTGTGAGTATTATTTGCTGACAAACAGAGATGTTTGAGTGCTGGATGTTTTTCATTAATATTCTTGGCCTTGGTTTAAGATGCTGGAATCAAATCATCATTATGAAGTTCTGCTTATCAGGTTCCCTCATGTAGGTGGTCATTGGCCGGTCTTTGTAGACTCAAGCAAGATGGACTCAAATGCCAGTGCCGAGTGTGTTTTGATGCATTTCCCACAGGAGGGGGATGCACTGTTGTTGTAACAGAGAGTGGTAGGAAACCAAGGTGATTCAGAACTGAGACACACAGAGCAGAAGTCCCCAGCCTGACCTTGACTTCTAAAGCTACTGGAATGGTACCATGGCCAACTCCGTGGGATCCCTCATTTAAGCTCTTTTACCAACACACTCCTCCATGGAGTAGGGGTAGTATGGAAACTAGGACAACAGAGATCACACATCTAACATTTTAAAAACTCGTATTTTCACCTTCTGGCCTCAGTTCGCTTAGTTTAATGATAGGCGGAGGTTGACACCCAGGGTCAAGGCCTGTCTTTATGTGCCCCCACACAAATACCCAGAGGAATTTGAAGGCTTCCTGTGAGAATTGGCCGGCAGCCCTGCTGACTGGTCTGGTTTATGGCCCCTGGAGATGGCTTCACCCTGCCACATCGCTGTGTGAACTCACGGTTCATTTTCTTAGCAGGCTCTAATCCACGTGCCTAGCTCTTCAGTCAAAATGTGGGGGTCAACATTCTGATGTTTTGAGCAGGAAACTTTCCAGATGGTGGAGAATAATTTAAAATGGTTGCAGCAGATCACTGTCTGCCAACTCTTGCTTTCCCTAAGAGCAAACAAGCAAATGAAGGCAAATATACCTGGGTCCTGCCTAGTCCAGCTACCCTGAGTCTGTGGAGACCTTGAATAATCCTTTAATTTCCCTGAATACCAGGAAATGCCAGAAGTTCCTTGGGTATGATTCTCCCTGGTACCCACTCTTGTTGCTTGCTGAAGATCAGTGACAGACAGGATGTTGCAGACACATCTATACTGATGAGAATGGCCCTCCTCTCTTTTTTGCTTTCTGTCTTATGGAGCAAAAACATCTTTAGAAACTATGGCTGAAATGACACTGAAATGACACTGTGCTATACCGGTGAGGGGTTTCTTTTCTGTGGCCAAGTCTAAAATATTACCTAATCTCAACTCTCAAAAAATCACTCGCAACCTAAAATTTTGCACTCCATAATCCTTTCTTTTTTATGTTATTATTTTTAATGTATCAATGATACTGCATCAGAACAGGTGGCTTTTGGCCAAAAGTAAAAATATTTTGTTCTGACCAATGTGTGTTTTACTCCTATCCAGACACAACCAGTAATGGGAACTCTGCCCCATGATACAGGAGAAATAAATATTAAGAATGTCACTATTCTGAAAAATTATTTTGCCTGAGCATTTAAAAATTTTTATGTAGTTTTTAGCTTCCATAAGGAATGGTTTATGAGTATGCTTTGCTATCCAGATAAGGGGAAAAGCTACTTGGTGGGGGCAGGTGGGTGTGAGTGAGAGTGAAGTATATAATCAAGTGATAAGTATTAGAAATAACCAACTCAGTGCTCTTTTTAGGGGAGGATGAGAATATATATATTAAGGCTCTCAGAGAAGTAATACATTTACTTCAGGCAAATTCCTATATTTTTTTTTTTTTTTTTTTTTGAGACGGAGTCTCGCTCTGTCGCCCGCGCTGGAGTGCAGTGGCCGGATCTCAGCTCACTGCAAGCTCTGCCTTCCGGGTTTACGCCATTCTCCTGCCTCAGCCTCCCGAGTAGCTGGGACTACAGGCGCCCGCCGCCTCGCCCGGCTAGTTTTTTGTATTTTTTTTAGTAGAGACGGGGTTTCACTGTGTTAGCCAGGATGGTCTCGATCTCCTGACCTCGTGATCCGCCCGTCTCGGCCTCCCAAAGTGCTGGGATTACAGGCTTGAGCCACCGCGCCCGGCCAATTCCTATATTTTATGGCTATCTATAAGGTGTATAGTACGCTAAGTTCAAGCTATACCAGCATAAATTGCATAAATACACAGTCTTCTTAAAGTTATAATTAACTTGTGGATATAAAGGCAGTGGGGAAAGGCTTTCCCTAGCCCACCCTCTGTTTTTCAGTACCTGATCAACTTCCCAAATTGGGGATGTATGTTATAGCAAGTTCAAGCTTTATTCTCTTTTTTTAAAAACGCAACTTCAAAGATTTTTAAAACCCTTTACTGTGACTCTTTCTGCATTCCTCTGTATCCCAATATAAAGTTTAGACTTTTAAATCGATGACTGTAGCAAACCAAGTAAAATAATTTTATCGTGGCTATTCAAATTACGAGTATTTTTTCATGAATACACAATGTCACTTTTAATCTAAAACTGCTATCGAAACTGTTAATAGTGAGTCTATTCAACATTGTGATCACAGGCTTGTAGAGAATCTGTTGTGTGTGTGTTTGTTTAGCTTTGCCTGATTTTCCTATCAAGGCAGTTTTTCAGGTGAAAAACCAGAATCTCTAGGCGTTGCTAAAAGCCACACAGAAAGGTACTGTCAGAACTCTGCCCCCTGCGATTCAGGCGCAGCCAGCCTCTGGCCTTTCAAAACGGAGATTTTCAGAAAGCACAAGTGAAAAGCGTCTTTGTTTCAGCTGTATCTGCCTTTTATCGAGCAGTGGAGGGGCTGCAAACCCACGTCCATCGCACCCTGACCACATCCCTGGCGCATGCAGGTGATCAGTGGGCTTGGGACGTAAACACTCCAAGAAAAAAAACTAAAAGACTCTTGTTTAAAAAAACAAAACCCAAAAATCTCTTCGCCACCAACTGGGCATAACTTTCCAAGGTTTTCTTGTCTGCCTGAACTTTTCCTATTCACTTCCTCCACAGAAAGATGCAAAATCAATCTGGGGACGCTTTAGTGAAGACCCTTTGGATTCCAAAAACAGGCCAAGCTGGGAGAAGAAGGGAAGTTTTAGGTGCCTAATTTCCCAGCCTCTGCAGGACCTGTCACTTGGCTTTATCCTGTGCTTCTCAGGAATTAAAAATGAGGGTCGTCAGTCCTGGGACACATGTGTCTCTGTGTTTTGTCCTTTAGGTGGGAAGGGTGGTGTCCGTGAGACAGAAGCCATTAAGAGCAGAGCTGCTCTTGTGAAAATAAGGCCTTCTGTACCCTGTCTGCCTCTGGGGGCTGGTCTGCCCACACAACCCCTTCCAAGTGCCAATGCATGGATGTGTCTGCCAAGAAAAAAAAAAACAGAATAAACCAAACCAGAGGATTTAATATTTAAAAGAGAAGCCATGAAACTGCTTTCATCACAGTTCTTCTCTTTCGTCTTTGGTGACCAGCTAACAATTTGCAGTGGAAGGAGAACCTATCTGGGCATCTGGAAGCCTAGGTATACCCAGTGCCCGTGGCTGGCAGGTGGTGGATTAACCTGAGAGGCCTTATTTTCTTGCTCTGTCAGACATAGATGACACCCAGTCCTTAGCTTCACAAAGTGAAGAAGCAACAATATATTTTAAACTTTTGAAAAGACCTCTTACAAAGTTTGTCAGTGTAAGGTTGCGTTTTGGGCATTGGAAAGTAAGTAGAATCAGGTAAAGTTTGCCTTTTCGAGCTGAGGGTGAGAAGGACCTTTAAGGACATTCCTTCTGAGCTGCTCCTTTGGCTTTATCTTTCCCGTGCTTATCTGTGAAATGGGGACATGATTAGTGCCTACCTTGTAGGGTCATTGTGGGAATGACATGAGATAGATTTGTGTGAAGACCTTGGACTCATGCATGGCACCGAGTAAGCACTTGGTAACATTAACTGTTGTTGTCATTGTTAATGGATGAGTCAACTGGGGTCTAGAGAGGCGAAATATCCTGCTCAAGGTCACCCAGCTGGCCCACAGCAGACCTGGGACTGGAATTCACATCCACTGTGCTTAACTGGAAGCAGCTATATCACCAGCATCCTTGGTCTAGTTGCAGCCAAGAGCTCAGGTTCATGTGCCCCTAATACAGCATGGCATGTGGAACAGTTTTGGTTTGTTATGGCTACACAGGCATGCTCAAGGCCTTTGCCTTGGTGTTTGATGCCCTGTTTTAGTTAAAAATATAAGGAAACTTTCTTTCTCACTCTCTGTTTCTCTCTCTCTCTCTCTGTGTGTGTGTGTGTGTGTGTGTGTGTGTGTGTGTGAGTGTGATGTGACCCTTCCTACATATTTCAGTGTTCTCCTTTTACATTAGTGTATTAGCACGTTGTCACTTTTAACCTTTTACCCACTGAGCTTGGCATTTAAAATGCTATTAAACTCAATAATGTTTCCTATAAACAGCCTTAGAGGGATGAGAAATAATTGGAATGACATTTTTAATAGGCTCCTGATTCTCAGCCCTGTGTACTACAGGAACTTAGCCGGTGCTTGTGGGGAGGGACTTGTTATTGGTTTGATCCCTGGTCTGAGGTCAGGAGAGGGTCATGGAGTGAAGATTTGGGGTGCTAAAGGACCTTTTAAGGCACAGAGGAAGGCTGAAGAAGTAAGTCTGCTTTTGACTAGTGCTTTCTGCTTTTTTGATGGATGGATATGGTCAATCTAGGAGCCGATCACTCCTTCCTTCTTCAGGTGGCTGCGGAAAAGCTTGCAGCCAAATTTCTGGCCACCTTTAGCCAATGAGTAGGACTTCCTGGAATGCATTTTTGTGGATCAGCCTCATTCCTTGCTTCTTTTCTTTGCCTAAAATGCATATTTTTTGTGTTCTTTCCTGCTTGCATTTTACATTACCATTCTATTCTATGTGCAGTATTGTGTGCCTCCTAAATTTGTTTTGGGGACAAGTTTTTAAAAAAGTCAAGTTGAATGTTGCCTTTTCTGCTTGTGTAGTTGTGAGGTCTTGGGAGGCTACTTTATCTCTCTGTGCCTCAAATTTGGCTTTTTCATCTATAAACCAGAGAAACTGACACCAACTTGCTGAGATATGGTAATGTGGGAGCAAGCATGGCTGTTTACAGAGAAAGTTGCACTTTTTAGAATGGTTTCTGCTGCTACTACCAGGGGTGCTAGGGATAGAAAGGTACTGGGATCTAGTGTTTTTGTCATGATTATGGTCCTAGATCCTGTTCTCTCAGAATCATGTTCAGAAAACATGGTAAGCATTCATCTGCAGTCACTAAATATTATAGCTGCTTACCTCATGAGTTTGTCAAACAGGAATTTATAGGAAACCTACTATTCACCCAGCTCTGGGACAGACCGAGAGAGAGAGGACATATGTAGAAGAATAATCGTGGACAGATGACAGGATGAGGGTCAGATGGCTGAGCACAGCACCAGCTCTCTCCTGCTTAGTCGCTGTGTTCATATAAGCATTTGCTGAGTGCCGCTATGTTCTGGGGCAGTTTGAAGCCATCCGTGGGTGTGTGCCTCAAACAAGGCGAGTCAGATCATCAAGGCAGGTCAGATCCCCACGCTCCTACAGCTTATGTTTCCCCAAGGAAGAGATAGTTTAAAAATAAAGATAAATGCTTTAGAGCTCTATACTTAAAACGGGTGAATTTTTTTTTATTGTTGTGTAAATTATACCTGGATACGGCTGTTAAAAAAGAAAAATCTTGGCCCCCATGGTGCCGACGTTCAGGTTTGCCCTGATACATTTGATCCTTATTTGTGGATTTTGTTTTTGCAAATTCTCTTACTTGCTGAGATTTATTTGTGACCCCCAAATCAGCTTCCATGGTCATTCACAGACATGTGCAGAGCTTTTGAGTTGCCCAACACTCACATTCCCAGTTGAGGCCAAACAAGGCAACACTCTGCCTCCCGTTCCGGCTCTCATCCTGTAGACAGATGTCTTTTTTGTAGTCTCTTTAGTGCCACATTTTTTGCATTTTTATGCTACTTCTTGGTGATTTCACTATTTAAAAATGGCCCCCAACTGTCATGCAGAAGTGCCGTCTAGTGTCCTGAGCGTAGGATGACTGTGATGTGCCTCATGGAGATAGCATATGTGGTTAGATAAGCTTTATTCTGGCATGAGTTATAGCACTGTTGGCCATGAATTCAATGTTAATGAATCAACAATGTACGTTCAATTAGGTGTCTTTAAACAGAAACGCACATAAAACAAGGTTATGAATTGATCTGTTGACAAAAATGGGACCAGAGGCTCGCAGGAACCTAACCCTGTATTTCTCCCAGGAGCAATGTTTCAGTGTTCAGTAATTCAGTGTTTGCAGTGACTTGAGAGAACATAACTCGTGTGAATGATGACAGTTAACTGTATATGTTGGGCGAGGGCAAGAATATATGTAGAGCCCACATACCAGATGTCTATCTTCCTTTAAAAAAAAATGCAAAAGTTCTCAGACTTGGCAGTGCATCGGAATGCTCTGGGGAGTTTGACAAAATGCCCATGCCCCAAAGAGTCTGGTTTAATTGGCTGGGGTGTGGCTCAGGCAGAGAGATTTTAGAAGCTCCCCCAGGGATTCTAATGTGCAGCCGGAGATGAACACCAGTGCTCTTCACAATGAGTGATAATGTGTCTTAGAAGTGGACCCTGGCCAGCTGAAGGAGGCTCTCTGGGGCCAGCAGCACCTCCTCATACCCGCTCAAGATCCAGAGCCCAGGGGAGGGTGTCCGGTTGGCCGGGCTCCTGCCCTGAGGGTCTGTCCCCTCCATCCTCCCATCCCCCGTAGTGACTCCACACACATCCTATGCCCACACACAGCTGGAGGGAGGCTTCCCGCAGGAAACCCTGGTACTGTTAAGAGAGGAGAATGGATGGCAGACAGCCCAAGCCCCACAGAGGTCCACTCCACCCTGTACTCCAAAAGACATGTACATTTCCTGAATGAAATCAAGTGAGAGATATGTGCCTAGGCAGGGTAGTGTTTGGTTAATGCCTGCCTGCCTTTCCCCTGGCTCTTCCTTTCTCTCATTTCTTCCAACTCCTCTGAGCTTCCTTCACAGGGATTTCAGGCTGAGAAGATGAGGTTTATTTTCAGAGGAGTCTTGTCAGACAATATGGAGTGTTAGGTGGTTGGGCCAGGAATGACCTATATGAGTGGAGTTCAGAGAAGGAGAACCACCATGGCTAGCGTGGTCAGGAGGGGCTCTGGCGGAGCTGGATTCAGGTGGCTTAGTGCCTGGACAGGTCTCACAGAGAAGGCCATTGGTGACAGAGCACAGCCTGGATGATGGCACTGGGAACAGCTCCCGTGACAGAGGGGGAATAAGTACAGCTGAGTGAAACTGACTTGGCTTTTGATTTTTCATCTTAAGCAGTGAGCCATTACTGAGCACTTACTGTGTGCATCTGGGCTCCTTATGTGAGAGGGGCTGCGAGGATAAATGTGACAGGACGGCACAGTCGCTGCCTGTGGGACTGTGAGGAGTCTGATGAGAACTATGGAGGAGGTGAGAGGCTGATGAGACCTATGAACAAGGGTAAGGAAACGATAAAAACAGCAGAGCATGACACAGAGTGCATCCGGCAAGCAGAGATCATGCCCTTGAACAGCTGGGAATGGCTTCACGTTACAATTGAGGTGGGTCGTGAAGGGATGCGTGAGATTCTAAGCAGGACAACTGTGTGTGTGGTGGTGGGTATAGGAAAGGTAGGACACAAACTGAGAGGGGCTAAAACTCCCCAAAGGAAGTAAGGACTAGAATGTATTGGCTGAAACCCAGCACATCTGTTCTAAAGAAAATACAGGCAGTCGGACGGGAAGGTAGGTTGAGAACACTGAAAAAGGTCTTGACCACAGGTATTAAGGTTTTAGGGTGGGGATTAGGAAGACCTGTACATTCAGATAGGGCTTGGTGTTTGCTATCAATCCTTCTCTTAGCTAATCTCATTTGGGTTGTTCCCTGCAAGCTTGATAGGACATGTCTAAGGCAGCAGCACAAAAACACAAGAAGGCTCGTCCTGCGTCTCTGTGTACAGAGTAAATGACACCCGCTGAATGGGATGGGTCTTGTTGACCAGGGGATGGGGGAGATTTACTCTTTAAAGGAGAGGGTTGTCTCTAGAAGTAGCTGAGGATAGTGACCTCTTGCTGGCATGTCTGGGCAACACAGGGCATCTGTGATGCATCATTCACTCATTTCCATGCTGCCTTTGCCACTGTCCAATGTGTTTGTCCCCCACCCGGTCCCTCACATGTGCATCCTTCAAACCTCTGTTAGAGAAGAACCAGCACCCTTTATTGATGAGGTGTCTCCAGAGGGCCCTTGGGAAAGGCCTGGTCCTGGGCCTCCTCCTCACCTGGCCTCGCTGCAGGTTTCAGAACAGTGTAGATGGTGGTTCTCAGGCCCACCTGCACATCCGAAACCTCTGGGGATCTTTGAACAACGCTAACAGCTGGGCCAGCACCACACCAGTCTGTAGTACCCAGACCAGCTGAGGTGTTACAAACACCCCGGATTTTATGGACAAGCAGACTGAGGCTCGGCGTATAAGATTACTTGCTGGTAGTTACATAGCAAGAAAATGGTAGAGCTGGCATTTGAACCCAGGTAGTGGATTCTTGAGGCCAAGCTTCAAACCCCCAGGTTTTGTCATCTCTCCCCTGCTGGCTAAACTGTCACAGTACTGATTTGGCCATTCATAACTAGGTGGAAACCACAGTGTTTTGTTTCACAGCACAACTAAGATTTTAAAGGCAGTTTTTGAAATAAGCCAGCAATGTGGGATGTTACATCTGGTCCCATGACTCCCAGTAAGGTAGATGTGAAATTAGCAGCTGGAATTCTCTGTTTCTGAAGCTCAGGTGTAGACTTTCAGGTTGCTCTTCAATGCACAGGCAGCCAAAGTGCTGGGGAAACCTCAGCTAGGCCCTAACCTTCTTGAAGGTTGTGACTTTATTTATTAGTTTCTGTCTTCCACAATGCTGATGCACAGAAGTAAACTGATAAATATCTGACTGAATGAATGAATGAATGGCTAACAGATTTGTACTATTCACTTGTGAGCTCCCATCTTGTCACACACAGCTTGTTTCATCTCGTCTGCAGTGAGTATCAGTCTAGATACCATCTGGGTCCCAGGGTACAGGTATTGAGAGGCATGTCATTAAAGAAAAATAGAACAAAAACTAGTGCTAACTCTGCATTAGGCAGAACCCTTCAGTCAAGAGGTTTGAGGGTCTAAGATGTAAAAGGGGCGGTTAGCAGCTTCCACTTGTTTCTTTTGATGTGGCCAAAAGCTAAACTGGAACTCTTTTCCTTTGTTTTACAGGTCACAGCCAAGACTGCCTTTCTATTTATTTTACCTCAGTATAACATTAGCGTGCCTACAGCAGGTAAGAATCACTGGTCTCCATCTTCTCCTGGCCCTGTTAATCCTGAAGAACCTGGAAAGCTTCCTTTTCACCATCCGTGTACAATCTTTTTTTTTTCTTTTCCCATGGTGGAGTCTCTGCTCTGTCACCCAGACTGGAGCGCAGTGGCGCAATCTTGGCTCACTGCAACCTCTGCATCCCAGGTTCAAGCAGTTCTCCTGCCTCAGCCTCACAAGTAGCGGGGATTACAGGTGTGTGCCACCACACCCTGCTAATTTTTGTATTCTTAGTAGAGATGGAGTTTCACCATGTTGGCCAGGCTGGTCTCGAACTCCTGACCTCGTGATCCACCCGCCTTGGCCTCCCACAGTGCAGGGATTGCAGGCGTGAGCCACCACACCTAGCTGTGTATAATCTTTTTAGATATTGAAACCAGCCTCCGGCAGCCTCCACCACTGAGATTGCAGTGGTGCAGTATTAACAGCTAAGAACTTCCCTCTCTTCTGCTCTCTCTTCTTCATCAGAAGAGGACCTGCTGCACCACGTGGTGCTTCATGCAGTTCCTACTCCTTTCTCCAAAGCATCTAACATTGAGTTCTGTTGGAGACAGGACATGAGACATCGTGACCATTGATCTGTTCTCCAGAGCATGGCTTCCTTTTAACATTTTCATTGAGGACAATGGGCAGGATGTTGCGTTTTGATAGTGCATGGAAGCATGTTTGGGGGACAGAGTGCTGCACTCTTGACTGGGTTGGGGTAAGGACTGAACCTCAGGCCCAGCCCCAAGTCTTGTTTCATGGCTGTTGTTAAGGCCCACTGACTACAGCTGCTGCATCACAAGCTTCCCCCATAGTGGCTGGGCATTTCCAAGCACTTACAGGGAACCCAGCCAGCATCATGCGAGGTACCACAGCGGCCTCACTGGCAGTTCCCAGTACGGCTGAGGGGCTGCAGCTCAAGGAGCAGCAGGGCCAGGCAGGTAAATCGCTGAACTGGACAGGGGAGAGGGTCTATCTAAAGGAGTAGCTGCTGCTCACTTCCAGCCAGTTGTCACATAGGAGTGTAAACCCTGTGTGCCTAAGAACTTCCTTTTCCACCCCCCATAAGAGAATCCAAAGAAATCTCTTTTTAGGTAGAAAAACTCTGATTTTTAAATGTTGCCAACTAATTTAGAAATTCTGCAAACACCATGCGGGTCAATGTTGTGTAAACCAAACCAACACATCTGAAGGCCGAGTCCAGCCCTTGGGCACAGGTCTGCAACTTTGGGCTTCTCAGATCCCGCCACCAGCACCTGAGTATCACTCCTTTCTCAGTAGCAAAGTCCCGGGTGGCCTCTTGATGAACAAAGGAAGGACTTTTGTTTGCTGAACCTAGTTCTTTCCTCTTTATTCTTTTGTTGTTGTTTTTGTTTGTTTGTTTGTTTTGGACGGAGTTTCACTCTTGTTGCCCAGGCTGGAGTGCAATGGCGCGATCTCAGCTCACTGCAGCCTCCGCCTCCCAGGTTGAAGTGATTCTCCTGCCTCAGCCTCCCAAGTAGCTGGGATTACAGGCATGCACCACCATGCCTGGCTCATTTTGTGTTTTTAGTAGAGACAGGGTTTCTCCATGTTGGTCAGGCTGGTCTCGAACTCTTGACCTCAGGTGATCCGCCCACCTTGGCCTCCCAAAGTGCTGGGATTATAGGCATGAGCCACCACACCTGGCCTTTTTTTTTTTGGACGGAGTTTCGCTCTTGTTGCCCAGGCTAGAGTACAATGGCGCAATATTGACTCACTGTAACCTCCACCTCCCGGGTTCAGGTGATTCTCCTGCCTCAGCCTCCCAAGTAGCTGGGATTACAGGTATGCGCCACCACGCCTGGCTAATTTTTTGTAGAGAAGGGGTTTCACCATGTTAGGCTGGCTGGTCTTGTACTCCTGACCTCAGGTAATCTACCCGCCTCCGTCTCCCAAAGTGCTGGGATTACAGGCATGTGCCACTGCACGCGGCCTTTTCCTCTTTATAGTAGAGAAGTGACTTTAAGGTGAGATTCTTTTCCTTGTCTGGCTCTGCCAGCTACTAGCTAAAAGACTTTGGTGGCAAATCCTGAACCTGCAGCTCATGGAGGATATAGCCATGAATCTTTCCCGGGCCCACCATCCCCTGCAGTCACTGTGGCCAGGATTGGAAGGAAGCCATGCTTTTCTGGGGCAACCAAGTCAGTTTCTTCATCTGAGAGTCAAACCTAGGGACGTTGGCAAGAGAGGAAGAAAACTATGCCACGAAAGAGACTGGAGAGCATCTCTGCCCTCAGTAGGCCAGGAACCATGTGGCCAGCACCAGTGGTCAGGAAGCAGACAAATGCCTGCTCATCCCAGGGCACACTCCAGTGCTGGGGCACGTGGATGATGTAGCTCAGGGCTGTGTGTTCTAAGTCAAATCCGGGCATATTTACTCTTGCCTCTTGAAAATCCTAGTAACAGAGACTCGACTGTACTCAAGACTTACTGATTTATTTTTTAGTTTAAAAAAATTGTAAAATATATATAACATAAAATGTACCATCGTAACCATTTTTAAGCGTGTAACTTAGTGGCACTAAGTACATTCACATTGTTGTGCTACCATCACCACCATCCATCTCCAGAACTCTTTTCATCTTGCAGATTGAAACTCTGCCCACCAAACCCTAACTCCCCTTTCCCTACCCCCTCTAGCCCCCAACAGCCCCCATTCCATTTTTTGTCTCTGTGAATTTGACTACCTTAGGTACTTCATATAAGTGAAATATAGATAGTATTTGACCTTTTGTAACTAGTTAAAATGTATTCTTCAGCACTTTTTCAAAATACATTTATGTGAGTGATACATAAGTCTTAGAGAAAAATTATAACACAGAAAACCATTAAGAAGATAAAAGTCACACAGGACCCCATCATCCAGAAAAAACTAAAGTTAGAATGTTTTGGAATATTGATTTATAACACAATTTTTTGCTATTATAATATGATAAACCTTTTTGTGTGTCATCGATTATCATTCCATTCAACCAGATATTCTGAAAAGCTGCAGGCTGTTTCTTAATAGGGATTACCACAAATTATCCAATCAGCCCCATATGGATATTTAAGTTTCCTGTTTTTATTGTAAATAGTACTACAGTGAACATTCTTGTGGCTAAATTTTTACATTTATTTATGATTGCTTTCTTAGGATAACTTCGTATTCCTGGAACTTCTAGGTTAAGTAGTATGTAAAGGTTTTATGTATGTGTTGCCAAAATATCCTCTGTCATTTAATACTCGTGACCCATAAACCCTCAATTTTAAAGTTGTTTTGTAAATATAAAATGCACAGGATTTAAAAAAAAAATCAGAATGCCAGTTTATAAATGTCTACAGAGACAGCCATTTATCAAATATTGTGCTGGTGTTTTCATTACATTTCTCCCTGAAGTCAACTTACAGCGGATGCTGGATCATACCCCACATACCCAGAGCTGTGTTACTAATTTACCATGTGAAAGAATTGTCCTGGAGACCACAAAAGTTGATGTGCATGTGATTGGGCATCCTTTTATTATAAGAAGGGCTACTTGTAAAGCCAGATCATGATCAGAGGGTTGATTTTTGAGTTTGAAACCTTCCCAGAGACGCTGGCAAGACAAGTGATATCCTCAAGCATTGTTCTCACAACAGCATGAGAAGCATAGACACAGCACACTCTAGAGCTGAACTCAGACCCTCTGGGCAGAACAAGCTTCCTACAGTGTTTGAGTAAGGGGGAATGGGGGTAGTGGAGTGCCACCGTGTCACGCCTTCATTTGCTTAATTAATTAATCAAGCTAGACAAATATTTGTGTGCCCGTTGTGGGCCAGGGTCTGGGTGTAAAATAATGTACAGACCCCATCTGATCTCTGAAACTTACCATTTATTAGAGAGAGATAGGTAATAAATAAGTAAACAGTGAATTAAATTGTAGTTGTGATAGGGTGATGAAGGACATGTACAAGGTTATGTGGTAAGGAAAAACAAAGGGGTGGCGACAGAAGATGTTTCTGAGTGTGGGGTTGCGTTGTGTTGTGAGTAGAGGGAGAGGTCTGGGCAGAAGAAAGCACTCCGTGCACAGGGACCAGCATAAGCAAAAGCCCTCAAGTGAGGCACAGACACCTCGGGAGGTTCTAGTAACACCTCGGGGGGCGCGGTGGCTCTAGTAACTGTACATAGGCCAGCGTGACTTGAGCCAGTGGGCTTTGGCGTTTTCCCAGGGTGGGACTATTGAATTTTGCTCCTGGAATCCTCCTCCAGGCCCAGAACAGACCTGGGCAGAGGAAAAGGTACAGTAAAGTACATGGTAAATGGAGGGGGTTTCAGTTACTTTAGAAAGAGAAGATTAAGTGTTTTAAGTAGCCTATCTTTTATTTAAATCTTGCCATTTGGGGCTATTGGAAATATGACAAGCAAATAATCAAGAGAGAGAATGAAATCAGAATAGCCTGCTTAATTTTGTTTTGAGCTTCTTAATCACTAACCCAATATGGTAATTGTTTGGTTTGTAAGAACTGGAGGAAAGCAAACTTCTCATGGGAAAAAACACTGTACAATAACAAGTCTGTTAAGGTTGTGATTTTAAAAACCCTCCCCGAAATCTCTTTAGATCGCGCTCTACTCTTGGAAATGTACCTTTTTTTTTTGTATAACCAGCGTAAATTCTGACTTCTAAGGTTTCTTCCGTAAGTAGTGTGTAACTTGCTCAACTCAACATTTAAAACTGAATTTTAGTAGAGCCAGTAACTGTTTTCATACAAGGGGGTCCATCATTTCCAAATCCCTGTGTCTTCCTCAGCTGACATTTTCAAGTTCTAAGGAACAAAGTTAATAAGTAATGTGGTTGAGGCTTTTTCTTGAAGGTTTTGTTTTGCCATAACTCCCTCTTCTTCTGTATTCCTTTCTCTTCTTCCCAGCTCCCAGTACTAGTTTCCTAGGGCCAGTGTAACAAAAGTACCACAAACCTAGAGGCTAAAACAATAGAAATTTACCATCCCAGCCTTCTGGAGGCTAGAATCCCGAGACCATGGGGCCAGCAGAGGGGCCCCGCTCCTCGGAAGGCTCTGGGAAGGGTCTAGTCCAGGCTTCCCTCCTGGCTTCTGGTAGTTCCTTTGCGTGCGGCAGTGCAGTGCCCGTCTTCACACGGAATTCTCCCTGTGTACACGTCTGTGTGTCCAAATTTCTCTTTTTCATAAGGACACAGTCATGTTGGATTAGAGGCCCAACCCACTCCACGGTGACCTCATCTTAACTAACTACATCTGCAGAGACCCTGTTTCTAAATGAGGTCACATTCTGAGGTGCTGGAAGTTAGGACATCCACAAGAGTTTTGGTGGAGGTGGGGGAGACACAATTTAGCTCATAACACCAGCTATAAATTTATGACTTTGTGCATTATAATCAGCTGGTTAAAAAAAAGTAAGCTTCATTCAGAGAGATGCACACAGTAGTGGCAGTGATGCATCTTATGCATCCTGGTGGAGCCCCTGCCGCCCTGGCATCCTTGAGGTTTTCTTTAAGGACAACAGTGATGAAGCAGGAGATATTCCTTTACTAACTTCCTGCTCTCCTCATTTCTGCTTGCCATTCTATTAGCATACAAATTCAGGACTGCCAGTGAAATTTTCAGATAAACAATAGATATCTTTTTAAAAGTATAAGTACGTCCCAAATGATGTATGAGATAGAATTATACTAGAAAATTAATCATCGTTTATCTGAAATTCAAATTTAACTGGCCACAACCGTCCACCCTGCTCAGTTCTGGCAAGGAATAAAATGTGTGTTTTCTGGTCTTACCATTACACACTCTGAGTCTTCTTTCTAATTAAACTACCCCAGAGTATCTCGTGTGTGATCAGAAATGTATAGACTATAAAGGTCAGAAAAGAAAAGTTTGATTCTTCCCACAGGCAGACTCCAAGCCTGTTGACTTCCTCTCTGATCTACAACAGGTGAGCCCAAACGGGCTAAGCATTTAGCCACAAGGTTGTCTTGGGTTGTGCTTCTAATTTGCTGAATTGTTTTGGGCAAAACACTTAACACCTGGGTCTCTATCTCCCATCTGCAAAATCCAGAGTGATGACCACTCCCTCAACCCCAGTGGTTCTTGTAGACAGGAAGCCCTGGGAGTCCTCTGAAGGGTTTGCTGCTCAGATTTTCCGTAGACCAACACCATCGGCACCACCTGGGAACCTGTGAGAAACACAGACTTTCAGGCCCCACTGCAGACCTGCTACATCAAAACCTACATTTTAACAAGAGCTCCGGAGGTTCCTGTGGCCCATAAAGCCCGAGAAGCATGGTTTTAAGTGAGGTAGGCGAAAATCTCTAGTTAGGCTTTCAAATAATCCTGCGCTTCTAACCGCAAAGGTAAGATAGGGAAACCCGTAAACCCAGTAACTCATTTGCATCTTTCTGTCCTTTTCTAGTTTTAGTTTCTCTATAAATATCGGGTCCTGGGAAAGGTTGGGGGAGGTGGGGAGTATCACTAGTGGAGTTGGTTTCCAGCTGGGGCTACAGCTCCCTAAGAAGTCATGTACACGTTTGTGGCTGGGCGCAGTGGCTCATACTTGTAATCCCAGCACTTTGGGAGGCCGAGGCGGGCGGATCAAGAGGTCAGGAGATCA
Source organism: Colobus angolensis palliatus (assembly GCF_000951035.1). Classification (NCBI taxonomy): domain Eukaryota; kingdom Metazoa; phylum Chordata; class Mammalia; order Primates; family Cercopithecidae; genus Colobus; species Colobus angolensis. The sequence continues at coordinate 4,532,886 of NW_012118599.1, forward strand.
AGACCATCCTGGCTAACACAGTGAAACCCCGTCTCTACTGAAAATACAAAAAATTTAGCCGGGCATGATGACACCCACCTGTAGTCCCAGCTGCTTGGGGGGCTTAGGCAGGAGAATCGCTTGAACCCGGGAGGTGGAGGTTGCAGTGAGCTGAGACCGCGCCACTGCACTCTAGCCTGGGTGACACAGCGAGACTCCGTCTCAAAAAAAAAAAAAAAAAAAGTCACGTACCTGTTTGTAAGGCAATGTGGGCAGCAGTTCTGGTAGCTTTGACATTGCTCAGCCTGCCTGCTGCTGCACACCTAGAACACCAAGGTTGAGGCTGAGGGAGCTCTTCCAGAGAAAGGTTTGTTTTGCAGTGATCAAAGGTAATAAGGATCCATCCCCAGGCCCTGTGGATCCCAATTGGCTTTATTACTACCATCTGCTCTGTTGCATTTTGCAGCCAGAGATGAAAGGCCTGAGAACCTCCTACACCATAGCTTGGCCATTGTTCTTGCAGCCTCTTCTAGGATGAGACTCGCTGCAGTCAAAACAACCTCAGACAGATGGTTTTAAAGCCTCATTCAGCCAAAGGCCTTTTTCCAGGGCTCAAATGATTCTTATTCCCTTTGGTGATTGGCAGGAATTAGTGTTGTCTCCTGCTTATATCATATACTTGAAAGATTGGCATCACATATCAAGCTGAGCCCCTCTTTGTAAGATGAGCTCATGGGGGTCAAGAAAGGAAAGAGACAGGTGGACAGCGGTGGCTCTGGAGATGGAGGCCATACTTGATTATAGATGAAAGCTACCTAATCTGTGGCCCATACAGCTGGAGGAGACTTGAGACTCATCTAGCCCAGCCTGCTTCTTTTACAGCCAAGGAAACTGAGGCTCAGAGAATTGATTCGTGCTCCCAAGGATGCAGCAGTGAGAGCCAAGGAGGGGCCGGGGTGCTCACACCTATACAGCAGCAGGGTTCTGGAAAGCTTTAGAAAAGCTGGGTTTATCAAATGGGGCAGTGGGCATAGGCAGTCCCAACCAGGGAGGCAGAGACTTGGCTCTGTCCTGGCCCTGTTGAGCCAAATAGCCACAAAGATCTCCTCTGACCCTGAGGTTCTGTTTGTATGAATAGGAGAAAAACCACGGCCCTCAATGTCCCTGGCCTTATTGGTTGGCCATCTGAAAAAGAATGGGGAGCCTCTGACCCAGGATTTGTGGCCAGTCCTGGGCTTGATTTTTTCCCCAATAACTAAAACTTATTAAGTGTAACAATTGTGCAGAAAGGTGGACAAATCATATGTTCAGCTCAACGAATTTTCACACACTGAACACCCATGCAGCGTAGAAGTGTCTTCTTCAGACGCAGCTTGATTTTTATCCAATTCCCTGTCGTAGCTCAGATAATTTATCCCATTCTGTGTGGAGCTTGTAGAGGCTTAAATAAGCAGAGCCACAGAGTGGCTGTGGCTGATTGTTAACCAGCCTGAAGCCTGCAGTCAGCAGGAACGTGGCTAGAGCCTGCAGACCCACGTCTTTGAACTGCTGCGCTGAGCCCCCAAATGTCTCTTCTCCTAGTGAATCATCTTGCTCTTACCCCCACCCCATCCCGCACCCTTTCTGACCTGGACCCCACCCCACATCTTTACTTGAACTTCACTTTCCTATTTCTTCTGATCAAATTGTTTCTTCTATCTAGGTAGGATGATTTTTTTCTTTTTTTTGAGATGGAGTCTTGCTCTGTTGCCCAGACTGGAGAGCAGTGGTGCGATCTTTGCTCACTGCATCCTCCACCTCCTGGGTTCAAGCTATTCTACTGCCTCAGCCTCCCGAGTAGCAAGGACTACAGGCACCCGCCACCATGCCCAACTAATTTTTGTATTGTTAATAGGGACGGGGTTTCACCATGTTGGCCAGGTTGGTCTGGAACCCCTGACCTCAAGTGATCCACCACCTTAGCCTCTCAGAGTGCTGGGATTACAGGTGTGAGCCACCACACCCAGCCAGATAATTTTTTTTTTCCAATCACTTGTTTTTACTGAAATAATTTTTGTCAATTTGTTATTGACAAACAATTGTCAAATTGTTATTTTTTTCACGTAAGTTAAAAAAAAGCCTTAATTAAAAAAAAATTTTTGTATGTGATTCTTGAGAGATTATTTTTTCTTTACAGCTCTTCGTGAATTTTAAAATGTTCACACATTCCCCTAGCTATAAGCATTCTTCACGTGAGGCAGCCTATGGAGTGCATGTGTCATGCCCAGGCGATGTTGTATTCAGAAGTCACAGAACTTTGAAGTACAGTGGAGTCTGTAGTATGTGCCTAGCACCTAGGAATCCTTGTATATTTCTTTCTGGAAAGCTACAGGGAGAGTTACAGCCTTATAAAAAGGAATGGTGCATCAAGAAAGCAATGCCAGCTGGGTGCGGTGGCTCATGCTTGTCATCCCAGCACTTTGGGAGGCCAAGGCAGGCAGAATCATTTGAGGTCAGGAGTTTGAGACCAGCCTGGCCAACATGGCAAAACCCAGTCTGTAGTAAAAATGCAAAAAAATTAGCCGGGTGTGGTGGGGCACACCTGCAATTCCAGCTGCTTGGGAGGCTGAGGCATGAGAATTGCTTGAGCCTGGGAGGCAGAGGTTGTAGTGAGCTGAGATCATGCCACTTCACTCCAGCCTTGGGGGGGAAGAAAAAAAAA
>NW_012118599.1:4535820-4543640 GCF_000951035.1 Colobus angolensis palliatus
GCCCACCACCATGTCGGCTAATTTTTTGTATTTTTAGTAGAGACGGGGTTTCACTGTGTTAGCCAGGATGGTCTCGATCTCTTGACCCCTTGATCTGCCCGCCTCGGCCTCCCAAAGTGCTGGGATTACAGGCGTGAGCCACCGCGCCCAGCAGCAAAACCCAATCTCTATTAAAAACACAAAAAAATTAGCTGGGTGTGGTGAGGCGCACCTGTAATTCCAGCTACTCCGGAGACGGAGGCATGAGAATCGCTTGAGCCTGGGAGGCAGAGGTTGCAGTGAGCTGAGATCGTGCCACTGCACTCCAGCCTGGGATGGGGAGGGAAAAAAAAGCAACGCAGAAGTCCAGGATCTTAACTTCTTTTCAACCCTTCATTCATCTTTGCTACATTGTTTTATGTCATGTAAGTATCCTTTCTTTGTCTTCCTTCCTTACTATAAAAATGGAGAAAATATATTCCAAAGCATGCAATGTGGAGTTAAAATGGTAACTTTGAAGATCTGTTAGATCTTTAATTCTCTGGCACGCGCGCGCGTGTGTGTGTGTGTTTGTGTGTGTGTGTGTGTGTGTATGTATGTGTGTATTTCCTAGGATGGCCGTAACAAAGTACCACAAACTGAGTGACTTAAACAGAAATGTATTGTGTCACAGTTCTGGAGACCACAAGTCTGAAATCAAGATGATGGCAATGTTGATTCCTTCTGAGGGCTGTGAGGGAAGGATCTGTTCTAGGTCTCTCTTGGCTTGTAAATGGCCATCTTCTCCCTGTGTCTCTTATCATCACCCTCCCTCTGTTTGTGTCTATCTCTGTATCTAAATTTCTCCCTTTTTAGAAGACCACCAGTCATATTGAAACAGGTTCCGCCCTAATGACCTCATTTTAATTTATCTCTGTAAAGACTCTATCTGAATTAGGACTTCAAATATATATATATTTTGAGACGGAGTCTAGCTCCGTCACCTAGGCTGGAGTGCAGTGGCGCAGTCTCGGCTCACTGCAGCCTCCACTCAACCACAGGTTCAAGTGATTCTCCTGCCTCAGGCTCCTGAGTAGCTGGGATTACAGGCACCTGCCACCAAGCCCAGCTAATTTTTGTATTTTTAGTCGAGACGGGTTTTCACTGTGTTGGCCAGCGTGGTCTTGAACTGCTGACCTCGTGATCCACCCGCCTCGGCCTCCCAAAGTGCTGGGAGGCACAGTTCAACCTATAACAGCCTCTCTGTGTGTGTGTGTGTGGGTGTGTCTATGCTCATGTGTCTGAGAACTATGGTGATGCTTGTAGTTAAAACACCACTGGTCACATCTTCCAGGTTGGGAGGCCACAGAGGGAGTAGACCAGCAGTCTGGAGAGTGGGGAGGTGGGGTGGAGGTCAGAATGCTGCCCTTGGAGGCTGCTTGCCCCATGCCTGTCTTAAGCGCCTCTTTTTTCCCTGCCACCTGGGAGGGTAGGGCAGGCCTTCAGGGTTTAATGAGTGCACCTTCTGTGTGATTTGAAGGGATGTCAGGAGGCAGAGAGGCCTGGTGGGGAGCTAATGGCTTTGGTCCTGGCATTAGTAGCATGGTTGAGTCCTGGCCCCACTGCTGCCTAGCTGCAGGTCCTGGGGGTACAGCAACTGCTCACCTCTGTGCCTCAGCGCCATGTCAGTAAATGGAGATAATAACCTGGGATTACTGTGAAGAGTAAATGTTCCCATGAGAGGTATTCAGTACCGTGCATAGCATAGAGCAAGTGACTCTTCTGTTCCTTTAGTGTCTGATTCTTTCTGTTGGAAATAGGCATAATGCTTTCATCTATTTGCATAGCACCTTACAATGTATAGCTCTGTGAGAAAAGGTAGATGGTTTTATCCCATTGTTCAGAAGAGGTAACTGAGACAGAGAGACCCTGGATCATATGACAGACAAGTGGCGGTTCCAGAAGTGAGCTTCAGGTCTTTTCATGCCAGTCTGGCTTCCTATGGAAAAAAATAGAGCAACAAGGTAGATAAGAAGGCACCACTTTATTTGTACAAAGCAGGAAGAATTTGAAGACTTACTTAAAAATTATTTTCCGAATAGAAATACATTCACATGGTTCAATTATAAATCTGTATTGAAACACTTTCCTGTATAGCTCTAACCTAGTTTAAGGTTTTTGTACCAATTGAACCTAGACCAAGATAGACTATTTCCCACTTCCTAGCTTCCCTGCACCCCATTCAGTCCATGACTACAGAGGGAGAGCCTTGTTCCCATCCTGCCCTCCCTCCCTTTCACACCCTTTCCCTCTTTGGCAGTCCCTGTTGTGTCCTGTGTACCCTCCCACACTTTCTTAACTGGCCATCCAGTGTTGCTTTATGTAGATACACATGTGTATTTTTCTTTCCTGCCCTTTCTTACATAAAAGATGGAATACTATATGCTGCTTCTGTACCTGGCTTTTTTCCCCAACAAATAATGTATCCTAGATATCATTTCATATCAATATGTAGAGAGCATCATCAACTTTCTAAAAATTTGTTTTGAGGTATAGTGCATGCAGCCAAGTGCCCATGTTGATGAATTTTTACATGTGTACACACCCATGCAGCTCTAGCCTAGATCAAGATACAGCACCCCAGCTTCCTCCTGCCCCTTCCAGTCAGCACCCCTCCTAAAGTAACCACTGTTGATTCATAAATGCCCTGGTTACAATTTTCCCTGTTCTTGATTTCATTTCTCTCGTTTTTAAATCGCTCTATTGCTTACATAAATATTTTTTAAATTGTTGCTGGGTCAGCATAACCTGGAGGTGTGGTTAAATACAGATTTCTACTTTAAGTTGCTGAGCCAGTAGGCCTGGGGCAGGGCCCAAGAATGTGCATTTCTAAGCTCACAGGTGTTACTGATGCTATTGGCCCATGGCCACATGTTGAGTAACCCTGGTGTATTATAACTGTATCTACCAGTTCCCTATAGATAAAACAACATGGGTTGTTTCCATTCGTTTACCATTAAAAACAGTGCTGTGGTGTATAACCTTGTACATATATCATTTTGACTATAGCGGGTACCAGCTGCAGGATAAATTTCCAGAAGTAGAATTGCTGCATCAAAGGATTGATGCGTTTGTAATCTCAGTAGAAATTGCCAAATTGCCCTCCAAAGAGGTGGTACCATTTTACATTCCTGCTGGCAGTGTGTAAGAGTCTGTTTCCCCACAGCCTTAGCAAGAATATATTGTCAAGCTTTGGATTTTTGCCAATCTGATAGGTATGAAATGGTATCTCAGTGTAGTTTTAATTTGCATATCTCTTCTGTGTAAGGCTGAGCATTTTTTTAAATGTATAAGGATCATCTTTTCTATGTTTCTTTTTTCTGTGGCTTGTCTGTTTATATCCTTTGTTCATTTCTACTCGATTTTTAAAAATCCTTTTATTGTCAAATTATAGCAACTTACTACCTATTAGCAAGATTAGCCCTTTGTCTCTGATCTGAACTGTAAATATTTTCCCCAGGTGATCATTTGCCTCCGGCTTTTGTTTGTGGTGATGTTTCCGTATCTAATTCTGGATTTATGTATAGTGTAAAAGACTCAAAATAATATGAAAACAGAGTTGGCTCTTAGCACAGAAACCAACAGAAGAAAATTTTACAAATCCAGATTTGCAGGGCTTCGGAAAGAAACTGGGAGTACAGTGATGCTCTTTAAACAACTAGCTTTCAGACAAAAGAAGAAGCTTCTCGGGCAGATGCCTGCCCCAGCTCAAACGAGTTCTCAGAAGCAGATGGGATGGCAGTAGTAAGTGGACACCAGCTCAGGTTGTGCAGAGGAGGTCAGAGACCGCACAGTGGGATCCAGACAGGATTGGGAAATGTAAAGGCAGGCAGGAGAAGCCGCTTGCAGGTGACCTCAGAAGGAAACAGGAAAATATCTATTAGTCATAGGAAACAGAGCAGGAGGTCAAGCAGAATGTGACTCCCCCAAAGGGACAGCTGCCCACAGAGATTGTCAAAACAGCCAAGATTCTGACTGTTCCAGGTCTCTCTTTAAACTGTCATCAAAGATAAGCAAAGCGAGTGTCACTTTTGGTAGGAGGTGGGATAACCCACTACGGTAGGAAGGTCATTATTGAAGGTGCTTTTTGCCAAAGCTAGATCAATTCCTACACTAGAGCATATTGGCATACTCCATCGGGTTATATAGGAAGAAGGCTCATCGAGTATTGGTGTTGGAAAGGTCTCAGGGGTCAGGAAGGTTGCAGGTTACACATCTGTGGTCTGTAGTCAGAGTTGGCCCACAGACGTGTTTTCTTTGGCCAGTCTGGTGTTGGCCCATACAGTGTTTTTAAAAATTTCGAATTAGTCACCAGCATTTTAAAATCAGATGATTTCACGTAAAGATTTTTCTTTGCTTTTGAAATATTGGGACTCCAGCCACTGGGTTGCGCCTCTCCCGTAGCCACAGTGACTGAGATGCAGCTTCGCCACTGCCTCCCTCACCCCTGCGGGACACAGTGTGGGCTGTGCCCCTCCTCTGTAGTGTGTCCCTGACACCCAGGCTGCCTGTTGCTACCGTTTATCTCAGTTTTAATGTGTATCTATTTTAGTAAGGTTAAAAGGTCAGTGGATATCTCTTAAACTTGTTTCTCTCCAAGTGGAGATGTGAAAGATAGACCAAGAGGGTGATATGTTTAAAGAAAAACAGTGTAAAGCATATTTCTCTGTGGAAGTGAAGAATATGACCTGCTTAATGCAGTGGGCCTCTGTGTTGAAAGCAGCTATCTTAAGACACCTGGACCACCTGGCTCATTTGTGCTCTCCCTGGTCCCTTGTAGGCATTTTGTTTTGATGCAAAATCAGAGTCATCTCTCTGGTCTCATAGGCGAGAGATGTGCTGGACTTACTCTTCTAAAAAAATATAATAGATTCTTGCCAAACGATTGCTGTTCTTTTTGAGAGCTCATGCACGACAGGGGCATTCTCTGAGAAGTGGGAGCTCTAACCTGGGTCGTGTGAGGATATTTATTTATTTATTTATTTATGATGGAGTCTTGCTCTGTCGCCCAGGCTGGAGTGCAGTGGTGCAATCTCAGCTCACTGCAAGCTCCACCTCCCGGGTTCATGCCATTCTTCTGCCTCAGCCTTCTGGGTAGCTGGGACTACAGGCGCCCACCACCATAACTGGCTAATTTTTTTTTTTTTTTTGTATTTTTAGTAGAGATAGGGTTTCACCGTGTTAGCTAGGATGGTCTCGATCTCCTGACCTCGTGATCCACCCGCCTTGGCCTCCCAAAGTGCTGGGATTACAGGCGTAAACCACTGCGCCCGGTCTTGTTTGAGGATTTTTGTAAGAATTAGTGAGCAACCAAAATTTAAAAAGAAAAAAAAAAATCAAAAACATCAGTTTGTTTATAGGCACCTAGAAGAGGACAAAGGTCCAACCTCTATAGCTCTATGAAAACAGAAAGCGCCAAGCCAACTTATTACTACTTTTGCACCAACCTAATACTTTCCTCCTCTCATCAAAAGTAGGAAGATAGGGCTGGGTGTGGTGGCTCACACCTGTAATCCCAGCACTTTGGGAGGCCAAGGCAGGTGGATCACTTTAGGTCAGGAGTTCAAGACCAGCCTGGCCAACATGGCAAAACCCCATCTCTACTAAAAATACAAAAAAAATTTGCTGGATGTGGTGGCCCGCGCCTGTAATCCCAGCTACTTGGGAGGCTGAGGCAAGATAATTGCTTGAACCCAGGAGGTTGTGGTGAGCCGAGATGGTGCCATTGCACTCCAGCCTGGGTAACAGAGCGAGACTGTCTCAAAAAAACAAAACAAAAAGTAGGAAAATAGCAGGTAAGGAGGGAAGCCATGGAGATAATTTCTGCAAATTAGAATATAGCTTTTGAGTGTTTGTGTGTGAAGCTGTTCCTTATGATAGCAGGAGTAACAGGTCAGAGGAATGGCATGTTACCAGAAATGGAGCGGTGATGGAGTGGGATGGGGGGCTGTGTTGACCTTGAGGTAGCATTTGGTGGCTGGGTTCTAGGAATGAGGAAACCCAAGAAATGGATTGTGTCCCTTAACTCTGTGAACTCTTTCCTCATTCACTTTCCTTGCTCATCTCATGAGATAGTTACAATGATCGAATCAATCTGCATAGCCAGCGTGTTAGCTGGTTCTTTTGATTCCGTCATGGAGTCTACCCGACGCACATGTCTTCTCCCATTGCTCCAGCTGGAATTCCCGCGGGCGCCTCCTGACTGCTCTTCCAGCCTTGCCGCTCTAACCCGTTCTCCCTGTGGCAGGAAGAGATTTCTGTATGAACACGTGACTAAACTCCTCCAGTAGCTTTCATTCCTTTAGGGTACAGTCCACATGTCTTGCCCTGACCTCTAAGGTGTTCCTTCCTGATCTCCCACCTCTGCAGGTCTCCAGCCTTCTGCTCCAGACCTCCAGCCTTCAGTCCACTTCAGAGCATTGACACACCTGCATGCGGGTTTTTTCAGAGCATTGACACCCCCAGCTGTTATTGTTTCTTAAATTGTAAAATATACATAATGTAAAAGTTACCGTCTTAACCATTTCTAAGTGTACAGTTCAGTACTGTTAAGTACATTCACGTTATTGTACAACCAATCTTCAGAACTCTTTTCGTCTTGCAAACCAAACCCTGTACCCATGAAATAGCACTTCCTGTTCCTCCCACTCCCAGCCCTTGGTAACCACCATTCTGCTTTCTGTCTCTAAATTTGACTAGTCTAGGTAACTCATATATGAATCGAATCATACAGCATTTGTCCTTTTGTGATTGACTTATTTAACTTAGTCTACTGTCCTTGAGGTCCATCCATGTTGCAGCATGTGTCAGAATTTCCTTTTTTTCAAAGGCTGAATCATCTTCCACTGTATGTGTACAGCACATGTTGTTTATTCATTCGTCAATCCATGGACACCTGCGTCGCTTCCATCTTTTTGGCTATTGTGAATAGTGCTGTTATGGACATGGATGTACAAATATTTTATTGAAATCTGACCTTCAGTTACCCTACCACCCAGAAGTGGAATTGCTGAAATATGTGGTAATTGTATTGTTAACTTTCTGAAGAATCACTATACTGTTTTCTACAGTGGCTGTACCATTTTATACTCCCACCAACAATGTACAAAGTTTCCAGTTTCTCCACACCCTCACCAATATTTGTTGTTTTCTGTTTTATTTTATTTATTTATTTATTTTTTCTTCATTGTAGCCATCCTAATGGGTGTGAGGAGATAACCTTGTTGTGGTTTTGATTTGCATTGCCCTAATGATGAGTGGTGTTGAGTATCTTTCATGTCTTTATTGGCCATTTGTATTTCTTCTTTGGAGAAATGTCTCTTCAAGAACTTTGTCCCTTTTAGAATCAGGTTGTTTGGTTTTTGTTGTTGAGTTACAGTTCTTTGGCTGCCAGTATTTAAGTGTACGAGGATTTGGTATGTACCTGCTAAGCTCCAAGAGGGCAGGGGCTGTGCTGCCCACCTTGCTCACTGCCGTCTCCCAGCGCCCAGCATGGAGCCCTGTGCGTGGTTTGTCAGCCAATGAGGATACGTGTGTGCATCTCTCAACAGCAAAGGAACACGAGTCTGTGTTTATGTCTACATTCATTCTAGTTTCAACAAGGATTTCAGACTATGGTCACATCTCTTTGGAACCCTACTATTTGGGATCAAGAATAGCAGGTGACCCTCTTAAAGGGCTTTAAAATGGTTAATCTAAGGTCTTGTCAGGTACTGTTTCACTGATTTTTGGACTGTGCTTGTTTGGTTGAGTATAAATCCCATTTTGCCTAATAAGGATGATCTTTTTTTTTTTTTTTTTTT
>NW_012118599.1:4543850-4567086 GCF_000951035.1 Colobus angolensis palliatus
TTGTATTTTTAGTAGAGACGGGGTTTCACCGTGTTAGCCAGGATGGTCTCGATCTCCTGACCTCGTGATCCGCCCGCCTCGGCCTCCCAAAGTGCTGAGATTACAGGCTTGAGCCACCGCGCCCGGCATAAGGATGATCTTAATGATGAAACTGTGTTTAGTTATTTTATAATTTCAAAATATGCGGCCACCTCATCGGTCTCTTTATGAAGAAGGCAAGGACAATATAATCTTGGCGTCACACGTGGTAGAGCAGAGAGGCAGGGCCATGAGTCTTCTCTCTCTCATCTTCATGTCTTCTCCTTGGGTCTTCAGTGCCTGACTCCCCGTCCTGGATCCCAGCCCTTCAGTCCTCAGTGGCCCAGGCTCATCAGCTCTCTCTCACTGACAGCCCTCCATCTCCCTTCCTCTCTCTTCTCCTGCCTTGATTCATGCCCTGTGGCTTCTTACCTGGATCACAGGAACAGCTTTCTAACTGGTGTCCTTACCTCTGGGCATGTTCACTGCTGCCAGAGTAAATGTTCCAGAACGCAAATGTCATCATTTTCCTGTTTAATTTGAATTCTTCGATGTTTCCACGTTGCCTTCAGGATAAAGTCCACACCCTTTCACATGACGTACAAGGCCATGCACAGCAGCCCGCCACTCACCATGGTGACCTCCCCTCCGCTCCCAGCACTCCAGCCGCAGTCCCTTCATTCTTTGTGGATGTGGCTTTCTCTGGCTAGGATGCCCTCCGCCCCCTCACCGGCCTCCCTGCCGGTCCCCAAGTTCCGATGCTGTCCTGTTCACCCTGACCAGTGAACAGTTTACCCACCACCTTCACCCTAGCCAGAGTGGGGCCCTCGCCTGCTGTGGCTCACTGTGTGTGCCTCTTGGGAGTGCTGCCTGTCTGTAGTGTAATTGTACATCTGTCTGTTAGTCTCCCTGCTGCACTGTATGTTTTCCAACCAGGGGTGGTGTCTTTTATCTCCATGTTTCAACAGTTAGCCCAGTGCCTCTCACAGAATAGGTCTTTGTGGAAAGGAAGAGGGAGAGGAAAAAGGAAAGTTTGTCTGATTTCAAAGATCATGTTCTCTCTGTCCTCGCCACCTCCTCCCACCCCCTCACCACTGCCCACCGTTACATTCCCTCAGTCTAGGGTGGCTGAGATTAGGGTGGACTCCCAGAGTGACCCAGTCAGCTTGACTTTGTTCCCTGGCCACCCTGAAACAAACAGCCTGGCTACCTTCTGGTAAATGCATCTCAGCAGCGTAGATGACTCATGTGTGTGTGACTCAGAGCGAATGCAGCACAGCTGGAGAGCAGCCATTTGACTGGTGGAGGTGGGGGTTGCAGAGAGCAGACCAGACCCAGGCACACGGCCACCAGGCTCACAGCCCCGCAGCCTGCTGCCCACTGACTGGAGCAAGGATGCAGATTCTCCCCCGTCCACAGGCTGCAACGGCAGAGTTTCACAAGATTACTGTACCTGGGATGCTGTCTCATTTATTACTATTAAATTGTATTTTAATAAGCTACCATTTAAACAGACTTACTGTAAATTGTTGGCATTGCTGTAAGCAAATTATCTCATTTGATCCTTACCATAGCCCAACAACAAAAATAATAGCAAGTATGTATATAGCACTTACTATGTGCCAGACACTGTTCTAAGCACTTCGCATTTATTCATTTAATTCTCATAATAAACCTACTATGCAGGAAATGTTGTCCTCATTTTTCAGATGAGAAAACTGAGGTACAGAAAAGTCACACATGGAGATAGATACCCCTGGGTCACATAGGACAGAGCTGCGGTACAAACTGAGGAGTCCAGCTTCTGAGTCCACCTTCAGCCCTTATGCGGTGCTTTCTTGAGAAAGCATGACTATAGTCCCATTTTACAGGGGAGGAAATTGAGGCTCAAAGAGGTTAGTCCTTTATCCACAGTCACACAGTTAGGGAGTGATAGAGCCAGTGATGGGGATTGGTGGTCTCCAACCCTGGCTCCTAACCACTGTGCCCTGCCGCACAGACTCGGGAGATACCGTTATGACAATACAGCCATGCACTTGGTTCTCCTTAGTCACCTTCGTTGGTGCTTCCAAGGGCTAAGACCAGAGGGTGGGTGGGAATCTGTGGCAGAAACCAGAAACCTTCTTCTAAGTCTGGGGCTATAGCAAATGGGTACCATTTGATGGCACATTTTGCTTCCCATCTCATTTCACTTTTGGGTCCCAGAGTATTTCCTTCCCCCAGGGATGCTGATGGGACTTTTATTACCTCCACAGACAGTGAGACCGTGCACTACCACTATGGCCCTAAGGACCTGGTCACAATCTTGTTCTACATCTTCATCACCATCATCTTGCACGCTGTGGTTCAGGAGTACATTTTAGATGTAAGTGACATGTCTGGATTCTGAGATCAGAAGCTGGGGAGGTGCCTTGGGGTGGAGGACCTGGCCTTGGAGGAAACTGCAGCTCTGCACCCATTCATCCTCCAACTTGCTTGCGCTGGTTGGGTCTATTGCCTGGGCTTCCTTCACCACGCTTTGATTTCTGTTCCCTCTCACAGCCTCCTTTAATCAGCACATGGAGCAGCAGTATTTATGACACAGAGAGAAAGCTGTCTGGAGATGGTCTCCTTATGGGTCTGTGGCACATGGAGTAATTGGGGATATTTTCTTTACACGTAGACTAGAGGCATTCATCTTGTCACTTTCTGAAAATGCTTGCCTTAGACCAAGCACTGTAGCACACAGTAGGCTTACACTAAATACCTTGGATTATGGCCAGCTGCAAACTTCTAAGGATGTTCAACCCTTTTGTGGGGAGAAAATAGGAGTTTGAAACCTGCCCAGTATGGATACATTTGTATATTAATATGAGGGGTTTTCTTTATTCTTTAGAAAATCAGCAAACGACTTCATCTCTCCAAGGTCAAACACAGCAAGTTCAATGAATCTGGACAGCTGGTCGTCTTTCATTTCACCTCGGTGATTTGGTGCTTCTACGTGGTGGTGACGGTGAGCCATTCTCAGGACTGCTGAAGTGGGAGAGCTCAGACCAGGGGGCACTTCCGGCTCTGGGATTGCTGATCAAATGACTGCAGAGGACACCTTGCTCTTTTTCTTTTTCTGTTAAGGGGAACAAGTTTCTTAGAACCTTCTTAGCTTCCTAGAAATGAAACTATGTTTGCATTCTCATGGTATTGCAGAGAGATGCCATTTTATAGCTGGAGAGAGTCATCTTGGCCAACAGTCACCACTTGTTATAATCATTATGCAATACTGCAGTAATGATACCGTGTACCTACATTAACACTGTATTGTTTTACAAGGCCCTTCTACAAACACTGTCCCATAAGATACATTTGATGTTCATTCTGATACCCATGTTACAGATTGAAGAGTTCCAAGCTCAAATTTTGCAGTATGCCTTTGGGTCTGTGGTTTTGAAGCAGCAAGGATAGTTTGGACTTGGACATAGAGTTCCAAGCCCAGCTTACTCTCTGTTTTACTACCTTGGCCTTCTATAAACGAGGCCGGCCTCACTCTCTCAGCTCATCAGATCCTGTGAGAGTCAATGCCGTTGCAACAGATGCCTGCAGGACCAGACAATTTCCCCTCCTTTCTACGTAAATGGACTCTTATTTCAAGCAACCTTTGATACAGGAAAATTCCCTCATAGAAAGGAATGCGGATGGTCCTTTGGAGTTTGCTGTAACAAGACCTTGCCTGTCCTGCTAGGAAGTGTTGAGTTAGTACCCACCACCACCTGGAGCTCCACCTTTCTGTAACCTGGCCCCCCGAGGAACCCATGCCTGGGTCTTGGAAAATTCAGCAACCCTGTGACCTCTTTAAGATTTCCTTCCTGACCTTCCACAGATCCCTCACTTTCTTCCTCTTCTTTCAGTGACAGTGATGGGCCCTTCCATCACAAGGAACTCTGTCTCTAGAGCTGAATGTTGAATTCCTATTCTCAAAGCCAGAGTCAACATGTCCTTTTGTACATTGTTTTTATTCCTGTTATCATTTCATCAAAGAACAGCTTTCCTAAGCAGAACGCTAGGAATTTTAAATGAGAGGCCCAAGACTTCTGTCCTCTCAAGCAAGGCTACTCTGTCACAGTCCCAGGGGCAGATTGACACTGTGTGAACAGTGCATCCCTGCTGTCGTGCCGTGCACATAAGTCCCTAGACTTCCAGGTTTCAGACCACACCTAGTCCCTTGACGTTCCGTCCGTGCCCACCCCTGGAGGCCTAAGCTGCTTTGAAACAGAACAGCCTCAAGATACCAAAGATGCTTAACCGCTGTTCAGGGGAAGGATTGCCTCATCTCTGAGTCACTTTTACCCTTTCAACTTCACCCCCAGACATTCCACCCCAGCTGTGACACGTGGTGACCAGATTTGGAGGCTAGAGCCAAGCTGCTTAACATGCCTTCCAGGGTGTGAAATGCTCAGCAGCTCTGTCTTTGCCTCTCGCAGTTCTTCAAGGATTTGAACATGTCGTTAATTAGTTTGAGAGCACATAGGGTTCTCTTGGGGAGGCACAGAACAATCTTTTATTCTGGGGAGAGCCAGTTCCCCACTCAACATATTCAACAGGCACAGAGACCAGGGGACCACGGAAAGCTCCAGTGACCCCCAACTCCTCCTGACAGCATTTGACTCTTTGCCCTCCTCCATCAGAACCATGCTTCCTGGAAGGAAAGTGATTGAAAAAGAAGAGAGGTAGTTCTGTAAAAGACATAAAAACAGCTTGTTTTTAAAAAAATCATATTTTTCTGTTATGATGCAAATTATTTCATGACTCTTCTTTCTCTCACTTTCCACAGTCATTTCATCTGCAGGTCCTGCCAGCTGTACCTCCCAAACCCATTGAGACTGTCTGCCGCTTTCTGCCTGCCCCACCACCCCTAGTCTAGTGACCCTTGACTGGGGGAGATTCGGGCCTCTAGGGGACATTTGGCAAT
The DNA here is from genome assembly GCF_000951035.1 of Colobus angolensis palliatus. Lineage (NCBI taxonomy): Eukaryota > Metazoa > Chordata > Mammalia > Primates > Cercopithecidae > Colobus > Colobus angolensis. Next base: position 4,548,811 of record NW_012118599.1, read on the forward strand.
ATGCTACTGGTATCTAGTGGTTGGAGGCCAGGGATGCTACGATACAGCCTTTAATGCACAGTTAAAGTGTGCATTAAAAATTCTTGGTTGTGGACAGCCTCCACAACCAAGAATTATCTAGCCATAGTGCCAAGGTTGAGACACCTTGATCTGTGTAGTCCAAGCCACCATCTTCTCTTGCCTAGACACTGAATATCTTTTTTTCTAGGAGACTGTTTCCACTCTTGTACCCTCCCACCCCAATCCATTTTCTGCTCAGCCAGATGGATCTTTTAAAACAGAAATAAAACCATACATTCCCATGCTTAAAAGCCCCCATCATACTTGCAGTAAAATCGTTCTTCCTCCCCACTCATGTGATCTGGGTCCTGCTGATCCTGCTGGTCTCATCTCACTGGCCACAACCCCATTTTTGTCCTGGCTGTTCTACATCCTGGGCTTTGCACTGGTGGTTTCTCTGCTCAAGGGCTTCATCCTCTGCCATCCCATGGCCAACTCCTTCTTGCCATCCAAGTCTCTTCCCAGATACCATCTCCTCAGAGAATCCCCCACCAATTGACATTTTCTGTACTGTGCCTGTTGCTGGTGCTTTTCTTGTTGGTGTATTCTCTGTTTCTCCCACTAGATTCTGAGCTGCCTGCTAGCAGGCACCGTGCTCACTGCTGTATCCCTGGTATGGTGCCTGGCGCATACTAAGTGCCCGCTAAATGTTGGCTGTGGAATGAGTGAGTAAACTGCAAATGCATCTTCTTTCTCCAGCCTTCAACATTTTTTAAGTAATGAATTGGTTGTTTTAATAAATATCATAAATGATTATTTTTTTAAAAAGTGAACAATATAGAGAAGTTCAAAAAAGCAAATTCCTCCCACCAGAAATACCAGTATTATTTTGGTGTTTGACTGAAACATTTCTCTCTGCATATATAGAAGTAGAGCAGTGGGAGTGTGACTGGACCACCAATAATTTTATGGAAATGTCAGCCTCCAACTTTTAATCTACCTTTAATCGACTACTCATTGTTCAGGGAAAAAGGAAAAAACACTCCACTGGAGAAAGCAGGACGGGTGGGCGTTTGGTCTTCCCTGTCTGACTTCCTTGCCATATCTGACTTCATATTTTAGAACCTAAAATCCACCGTAGATTTTAGAACCAAGTAGAGGGAATGTCCTTAACGCCGGTGTTTGTACCAGGACCGGTTTCTACTAACAGACTAGTTGCTTTAGGGCAGATTTTTAGTGCATGGTTGTTCTGATGGTCAAGTAATATAAGGTATGTCTGAATTTATGTAGCACTTGCCTGTGCTGTGTCTGAATTACGCTGTTCTTCGTGGTTGTGTTTGTTCACACACCAAAAGGAAGGCTGCTGGGGAAACAGGAGGGATCTCTCCACCTTGTTGAGGCCTTGCTTAGCTCATGGGTGGATTTTTAGAATCAAGAGACAACAAAGGATTTCAAAAGCTCCAAACCATCCGCTGGGGCCTGTCAGTGGATGGGATTTGGGGTGGGTTTCAGGTGCTTGCTGGGTCACCCTCAGCCCGCTGTGGACTCAGGTGCTTTGCGTGCCTGAGCTCAGAGGGTGCCCCAGCCTCAGTCCTCCCTCAGACAGCTGCCTGGACAGAGGTCTGGAAAAGGCTGTTCTCAGAGCAGTGAGTCATTTTTCCTCTGGCTCCCGCTGCTCTCCTCCCTCCACCCCTTTCCTCCTCCAGTCCCAGCGGACTGGACATTCACAAGCAGGCAACATTTTTCTGGGGAGTTTCTTTGCTTGTTGGCTTCAAAGTTCTGACCACTTTGTCTCTAAGTAAGAGGCCAAGCCAAGGAGCGTTCCTGTTTAAGATCATGAGATTGTCTGGGCTTTACATTGCTCTCAGTGCTGCTTTTCTTGGCGAGTCTTGTTTTGGCAAAACTCTCTCCCACCTCAGTTTCAGAAGTACCATTTTTCCTGCTAAGCACGTTGCTGCTTCCTCTAGGAAGAGACATTCTCACCTCTCTGATGTCCCTGGAATGAGGTAGCCTAGGGCAGGAGAGCTGATGAAGGCAGGCGTGTGTGCGTGACAGAGGAGGCGGCTGGGGGTGATAGAAGCAGTGTATTTGAAAGAGCTCACAACTGTCACGACCGCTACACACGCCACCACCTGAGAGCCTCGTCCACTTTTATTCCTCAATCAGCGCGTGACCCAGGGAGGAGAAAGGAGGGCAGTGGTAGTGAGAAGAGATTAGAAATGAGGCCATGTAAGTTCGAGGTGAGATCATTTCCTTCTAATCCAGGTGACCGTGACTACAGTGGTATACATGTATCCAATTGGACCTATCAGTTAGGTTGTTGTGCTCATGGAGGCCCAAGTTTGTGGAATTAGGCTGTGGACTATACCTGAAAGGCATACTGACAGATCACAGGGCGTTTAGTGACTCGAAGGTGGGTGGATCAGCCCTCACTTGAAAATACAACTAAAGATCCTAATAGACAATAACCTAGAATACTTCTTACTAAACCTTGTTGGCCAAATGCTGAGCACTATAAAACCTCTGCCTTTAATCCCAGTGTGAACATGTGAGGTTCTCAGTCTTCTCATCAAAGCCACCAGCTCAGTTGATTTTCTGATTTACTGAAGCAACCTAGCCTGAAGTTATTGGACCAGAAGATTTGTGGCCCAACTCAGATTTCACCTGTGCTACTGAAAAACTATCTTGGCTGGGCGTGATGGTGCACACCTGTAATCACAGCACTTTGGGAGGTTGAGGCAGGTGGATCACCTGAGGTCAGGAGTTCGAGACCCGCCTGGTCAACATGGTGAAACCCCGTCTCTACTAAAAATGCAAAAAATAGCTGGGCATGGTGGTGCGTGCGTGATCCCAGTTACTTGGGAGGCTGAGGCAGGAGAATCACTTGAACCTGCAAGGCGGAGGTTGCAGTGAGCCAAGATCGTGCCATTGCACTCCAGCCTGGGCAACAAGAGCAAAACTCCATATCAAAAAAAACTATCTTATTTCAGGAGATCCTGCCTATCTGTTTTTTCATTTTCTTTTCTTTTTTTTTTTGAGATGGAGTCTTGCTCTGTCGCCCAGGCTGGAGTGCAGTGGCCAAATCTCAGCTCACTGCAAGCTCCGCCTCCCGGGTTTATGCCATTCTCCTACCTCAGCCTCCCCAGTAGTTGGGACTACAGGCGCCCGCCACCTTGCCCGGCTACTTTTTTTTTTGTATTTTTTAGTAGAGACGGGGTTTCACCGGGTTAGCCAGGATGGTCTCAATCTCCTGACTTCGTGATCCGCCCGTCTCGGCCTCCCAAAGTGCTGGGATTACAGGCTTGAGCCACCGCGCCCAGCCTTGTTTTTTCATTTTCCCATTTCTAAAATGAAGTCATCCTAATCTAATCTGCTCTGCCTTCTCTGAGTGACAAATAAGAGCCCTTTCTTCAGAAGAGAGAAATTGCACAAAGCATTCATTCATTCATTCAGCCAACTGGTGTTTATTGCCCTCCTGTATTGTCAGCTGACTCTTGCTTGTGGTAGATTGTTTCTTCCCGTGTTTTGTAATCTTGGATTATAAATTCATCTTTAGCAAGGTTGTATCTGTGGCAATCCTGAGCATCCTTGGATGAGGGTATGTCCTTAGGGTATCACTGGCCCACAACACTATTAATTCCAATTTCTTAGGCTGGTGGCTTTTGGATCACAGAGGTGGTATATTTCACCTACAAAGTCAGAGTGAACCTGAGGTTGCAGATTTTTAGAATAAATGATTTTGTTTTCACCTTGAGTATGGGCTGAGCAGACATCTTCATTTCCCTGTGTTGGTCAGCAAACACTTTCTAGTCTTTCTTCTCTCTGAGATTGCGGCCTTTCAGAGGTCCTGATCTTATACAAGGGTCTCGGGTTCCACCTCCCAAGGCACCATCTTCTGTTCTCACATAGGCACAAAAACCCTGGCCCGTGAGAAGTGCCTTCTGGGCTGCTACAGTGTCACCGTACTGCTCTGCCTTTTAGTCTCCCTCTCCCTTTGGGTCCCCGGGGTTTCCCTTTCTTACTGTGAGCTCATCAGCTCTTTGCATTTAAAAGAATATTCATTAGATTTCAGCCAGCATTTCTAGATGTTTTGTGATGGGAGGGTTTTCATGTTACCTTCCCCACCCCATATAAGGTGCTGGGCTTAGATATTAGAATCCTAAAGATAGGCAAGAAAAGGCCCTAATGTGAAGGGACTTGCAAGAGTAATGGAAACAACGGATAGTAATGACACAGTGTGGTAGGTGTCAGAGTCCAGCTGCATGGTGAGGCCTACGGGGTCCTGCCATGTTTTTTATTCAGCAGGATGTGAAAAGCCAAAGTAGGCTTTTCATTTTTCCAGCGGGTGGTGATTCTAGAGTTCATTTGTGTATTCATTATAGAGGCATTTCCTGAGCGCCTGCATGCCAGGCACAGGACTAGACACTGGCACATAAACTGTCTCATTCATTTCCAACAATAACTCTGTGAGGGTGGGTATTTTTATTTTGGTTTGCAGATGAGCCAGCTGTGGCTTAGGGAGACTAATTAGCTTGCTCAGAGGAGCAAGACTAATTGGCTTGTCAGACTCATCTTCAGATGTGGGTCTTTGGGCCTCAGACCACGGCCCTTCCTACTCCAGCATGACTCTTCCACAGTAAAGAAACCAGCCAAGCGCCAGGGGTCCCACACAGAGAAGTTCTCTGTGTTCGCATTTCCCCTTCCTTCCTCTTTCTGTCAGGTGGGGGCTGGATGCATCCCTGACCCCTGGACCAGTCCTAGGGCCCCCAGCAGGTCTCATGTCCACATCTCTAAATGGTCTCTCTTCTCACCCACTGCAGGAAGGATACTTAACAAACCCAAGAAGCCTCTGGGAGGACTACCCGCATGTGCACCTCCCGTGAGTATGCTCGTGACTCAGCCCCAGGGAGGAGCCACCCAGCCCACTGCCTTCCTGTCCCAGCTGTGTGTGGCCAGAACACCACAGGCCCAGCTGGCCTGACGAGCAGGTCATGCCCTGAGCCTATTGTGGATGGTAGACTTGTCTGGAAGCCGCTTCTTCTCAGCATGCTTGACCAGAGAATCCCCCGATGAAATTCCATCTGTGCTGGCTCCCATCATGGAGGTGCCTCAACTGCATGAGACAGATACAGAAGCAGAACCTCTCCCTCCATAATGCCCTCTGGGCTTTCTACCTTCTTGGCGACCCCCTGACATCCGTAGACTGTCTTTCCTTCTGGCCTGCCATGGCTGCTGCTCTGTCAGAGCCAGCGTCCTCTGCCTCATAGAGTGCTGCCAAGAGGCCAGTTTACCCCGAGGGCAGTACCTGGGGCCATCTCCCTCAGGAGGCCACCCTTTGCCTTTCCTGAGAACTTTATTTTTTGTCTTCTTTTTTTGAGATGAAGTTTTGCTTTTGTTGCCCAGGCTGGAGTGCAATGGTACGATCTCAGCTCACTGCAACCTCCGCCTCCCAGGTTTAAGCGATTCTCCTGACTCAGCCTCCCAAGTAGCTCAGATTACAGGCATGTTGCACCACACCCAGCTAATTTTTGTATTTTTAGTAGAGACGGGATCTCACCATGTTGTCCAGGTTGGTCTCGAACTGCTGACTTCAGGTGATCCACCTGTCTCAGCCTCCCAAAGTGCTGGGGTTACAGGCGTGAGCCACTGCACCTGGCTGCCTTTCCTGAGATCTTTAAGAGCAACAATAGCAAAGGACATAGGACTGAGTTAGAACCTTCCCTTGCTGCTTAGAGCCGTTCGTTGTGTCAGTGTATCTGTTGGTCCCCATCTCCATCCAGTGCTCTGTAATCAGCTCCCTCCTCAAGGCTGAAGGATTCCTCCTCCTCTGCACTCTTTTAATCATGTTTGTTTCTTTCTGTGGACTTTCCGTGTCCCTTTAAGTGGTCTTGTATGTGGAATAAGGGCACAGGCCAATGGAGAAGCCAGGGTGCCAGGCTCAGGGTGCGGCAGTCACTGGCCTCACTCCCTTGCTCCTGGACCAGCTCCTCACAGGCAGAGTCTCGGCCCATGCTTTTCCCTCCCGTGCTTGGCCAGCGCCTGCAGGGACACTTTTCTCTATCCTGCCCTTGTGACTTGCCCCCTTGTCTCCAGCTTCCAGGTGAAGTTTTTCTACCTATGCCAGCTGGCCTACTGGCTGCACGCACTTCCTGAGCTATACTTCCAGAAGGTACGGAAGGTGAGTGCTCACTTCTCCCCCTTCTTGGAGGCCATTCATTCACCACTCCCCTCCTGCTGTTCCCGGGGGTACCTCCCTTCCTTTCCTCCAGAAGCATGGAGTATTGGGTGGTGATAGGAATATGTTCGGGGTTGAGCAACATGCTGAGTCATCTCTTGGAGAAGTGCCATGTAGACCCCCATGAGTGTTGTCCACCAGTGTCAGTCTCTTGCCTGCCTCTTCCACCAGACCTGTGGCTTTGGAGGAAACCTAACTCTTACCTTCTAGATGTCAACGGAGAGGTCTTTGCCATTTCCATAGTCTTTTTAAATTTTTATTTTTTATAGTTTCCTTCTGAATTATTTCCAAGAGCCCTCTTCTCCAGTCCCTGTTTCTTCTTTCTCAATCCAAACCTCGCCCTCTGACACTAGACCCAAGGCTGCTGGAATTTGGGAATGGACCTGAATGCCCTTGAATTTCAGCAGCCTGGTGCAGTGGGACTGTGGGACTCGTGGGACATGGGACTGTGTGTTAAAGCAGCCCAGAGAAGCCTGGCGTTCTCTCAACCCCCTGCACTTTTCCCCCTTCCCTGAGTCTTCAGTTAGGGAATTAGCAAATTTACCATCTGCTTCTCTTGTTTCCAGGAGGAAATTCCCCGCCAGCTCCAGTATATTTGCCTGTACCTGGTGCACATAGCTGGAGCATACCTCTTAAAGTGAGTGAGACCATGGAGCCAGCCAGATTTCCTTGCCCTTTTATGTCCATGCATCTGTCCACACAATCATATAATTATCAGGCATTTGTTGACACCCTCTGTGTGCCTAGCACCGCGCTAAGACTTGACAATACAAAGATGGTAATGGAAGATTCTTTATCTTCAGTGGTTCATTCTCAGTCTGAAGAGACAGTTATAGGTAAGGAGAGTTTAGAATGATGAGCACCATAACACAGTATGTATCATCTGCTCTGCAACCCAGAAGAAGACCTTCAACAGAGAGAGCCAGGAAGACTTCCAATGGATGTTGGCCTTTGAACTATGGCTTTGCAGCTTGAAGGCCTCCCAAAGCTGGGCTCTTGCCTCACAGTGTCCAGTGTAAACACTGCTAAAGCTCGTAGCCCTGGAATTCCCTTCCCTTTGGTTTATAATGACTTGGAGAGTAGGTCTCTCTTGGTTGATCCAGAGGCAGAAAGAATTGCTATAATGTCAGTTCTCGAGAGCCTCTTTTATGAAAAGAGTTCTATTGATGGTAATAAGCTGTGTCATTGATAATTTGGGCTTTTGCTGAGTGTTATCCATGCAGTAAAAGAGAGCACCCCACACTTTCTCTAAGCTGGCACCTACAGAGCTGACTGTGTGTAACTTTCTGCCGAGGTGCCTGGAAATCCCGAGGTGCATTGGACTAGGTCCTTGCAGCAGGCATCCTGTGCAAATGACTGACTTGGATTAGTGAGATTCAGGCAGGGAGGGAGCTCTCGAACTCTGTCTCCTGTCTCTGGTGGCCTGTAGCACCATTAGTTCATGGATGGGTCTTTGAGGGCCGAAGGCTGTGGGGTGATGCCAGCTCTGCCCTTGTGTTAGATGCTCATGTGTCACATGCATAACGGGTCTAAGAAGCCAGTCTGCACTGTCACCGTAGCAGTGGTGAGGACCAGGGAGAATGTACTAGCAGGACCACACAGAAGGAGCACTTCCTGCTTCTGCATGTATCTCGGAGCTGTGAAGACTTGGATAATGGAAAGTCAGACAACAGGAACACTTCATATTCCTGTACTCAGAGCTCAGCAAATGTGTTCTGAGTACCTTTTATGTGCTTGGTTCCAGCCAAGGTGATGAGTGCAAGGTGCTAAGTACTGTGAAGGGCCTGTGCCAGGTTTGGAGTGGGAGCAGGCAAGGGCATCTGACCGAGACAGGACAGCTGAACGGCCAGCGGGTCTGTATTAGGAAAAATGTCTTAAAGGTGTGACAGCTAAACCGAATCCTAAAGGATGGAGCAGAGCCAGCCAGGGAACGTGGGAGTGGAAAGCAGAGTTCAGCCAGGCACAGGGGACAGCCTGAGCCAAGATGCAATGGCTTCTGCCCTATGCAGCATCTTGGAGGGAATGTAAGGCTAGTCTTTTTCCCCCTCAGCCTGAGCCGCCTGGGCCTGATCTTGCTGCTGCTGCAGTACTCAACTGAGTTCCTCTTCCACATGGCTCGACTCTTCTACTTTGCAGATGAAAACAACGAGAAACTGTAAGTGGGGCTGCTGCAGGCTGGCCTGCTTAGAGGCGTGGGCAGGGGTTCCCCCTGAGGCCCGGAGGGTTGGAGGGTCCCTCCCTGGGTGCACACTGCCCGCTTACCTGCAGGGGGTGCCCTCACGTTATTTTTTTCTGGAACATCTGAGTTTAGATATCTCGTCCCTCAAGCACTTTCCCCAGCCACCCTTGAATCCTCTTCCCACTTGGGGTCTCTTCTGGAGAAGTGGGTGAAGATTCCTTCAAGGGCGCTAAAGACTGACATCCCTCTTCTGCCTCTGTGGGCAGGTTCAGTGCCTGGGCTGCTGTTTTTGGGGTCACCCGCCTCTTCATCCTCACCCTTGCCGTGCTAGCCGTTGGCTTTGGACTGGCTCGCATGGAAAACCAGGCATTTGACCCCGAGAAAGGGAACTTCAACACTTTGTTTTGCAGGTGAGTCGAGCGGAAGTCCAAGGTGATAAGCCAGGGCTTCCTGAGTACCACACGGAGCCTCCTGAACTTGGCACAGCACCTGCAGAAGGTCTGGAGGCAGCAGACCCTTTAGTCTCCCACATGTTGTTATTTTTTTGGGAAATCTTTGGATATCAGGCCTGAAGGGAGAAGAGATAGCAGCCTCTGGTTCCATCCAAACCATCTTCACCCCCTGGTCCTGGTTTGCTCAGACTATAGTCCAAGTAGGAGTCCCGCACATTTGTCTGGCACTTCATGGCACATAGAGACGTCACACTCAGTCTCTCAGTTGATGTCATTCTCTTCTTCTTGTGTGTGGGTGCTTTAAAACTGTGTGCTCAGTGGCTTGGCTAGTGGCCGCCTGTACCAGTGAGAAAGGCAGCGAGGAAGCCACTATTTCCCAGAGCCCCTAGGCCCAGGAGAGGGATTTGTCCAGGGTTGCTCCACTTGTAAGTGACGTGTTAAATGAGAAGCCACTCTTCCAGAAATTCACATCATTTGAATTCCACCAATATTTGTGGAGCTTACATTAGTCTTGTTCTGTGCGATGTGCGCAAAAGAGACACAGCCATGGACCCCTCCCTCGTCATGGGAGTAGCGTGATTGTAGAGATGTCGGTACGTCTGTCGCCACTTCCTTCCCATCTCCCTAGCACATGCGATGTGTGCTGGAGCAGACTGACCGAAGCACACACTCTTCCTGGTGATAGTGGTGGTGTGGAAGAGGGCTGGCGGTGAAAGAGGAGCTGATGAGCCATGGGAACTGCAGGGCCCCTGGCCCTTGTTCTCCCCCGCACAACCCAGCCACAAGGCTGTGAGCGCAAGCCCCGGCCTAAGCCCACCCCCTGCCCCTCTGTAGGCTCTGCGTGCTGCTGCTGGTGTGTGCCGCCCAGGCGTGGCTCATGTGGCGCTTCATCCACTCCCAGCTGCGGCACTGGCGGGAATACTGGAATGAGCAGAGTGCAAAGCGGAGAGTCCCAGCTACACCCAGACTACCAGCCAGGCTCATCAAGAGGGAATCTGGTGAGTGCCAGGGCCCTTGGCAGAGAGTGGAGCCAGGGAAGTCTGGCTGGGATGGGTGGGAGGAGCCAAGGCACCAGGCTTCTTGGGTGCTCCCCAGACCAATCCTGCCAGCTTCTCCTTCCTGACTCCTTCCTCAGGGCTGGGGCTCCTAGCTCCCTGGTTGGCACGTGGCTGGGTGTGGGCCAAGGACAGACTGTGGGTGGGACTGGCCCTAACTAGGCTGGGAGCCCTGGCCACCGTGGGGCAGGGCAGTGGCTGGGCGGGGAACTCTGGCAGGAAGCGTGTCCTCAGGGTGGCTTCTGGACCCCAGCCAGCTGCTGCTGCCGCCGCCGCCCATTCTCAGTGCCGGACAGTGGCGTCTGTCCTCACCTGCCCTTTTGCTCCACATCTCAGCCTGCCCCTGCCTCCCAGCTTGCTGGCTCCTCCTCTGTCTCTAAGAATGACTCACAGTGACACAGTGCTAGGTGGGGGGTAGGGGTGGGACACCCACTTCTCCTTTGGCCCGTGCATGCACTCCAGTCATCACCTACCTTCAGCAGGTCCCCAGGCCCTGCCAACCCTGCACGTTCTGCCCAGCCTGGGGGCCTGTCTACACTGGGCGCTGCTTTCTGACTCACCTGCTTTTCTCCAGGCGGCCACCTGGTTGGCAAAGGCTTATGTGTGTTTGAACCAGACACGTGCGCAGCTGGGTGTGTCGCAGAGTGAGGCCTGGCTGGCAGGGGTGGTGTGGGGCATAAGACTGCAGCCAGTACCTCTGACTTTGAGCAGGCACACGGAGGTATTTTGAACAATAGAAAGAGCACAATTTTTCTGCCAGAGGAGTGTTGGGCATCCGCACCAGGCCGTGTTCCTACAGCCTCTCGTCTCCCTCCCTTCTGGGGCCACTGCTCCTAGGTGTTCTTGCTGAACTGGAAGTGGGCCGACGCCTTGCAGGGGCCTGAGAGGAACTGAGGACATTGAGACAGTGACAGCATCTCAGTGATTTCGGCGAGTATCTAGCCCCAGCCTCGGGCTTGGGCAGGCTGGCCTCTGTTGTTGCTGAGTTATTGTGCGTCATCCGAGGCCCTTCCTGCTAAAGTGCAGTCAGAGACCAAGCCTCTCAAACAGGGCCCTGGGGAAGACAGGACCCTCCTGGGAGCCATCTGCTGGCTTCTGTTTGCTGTGCAAGGCTGCAGCCCTGCGCCCCTTTGGTGCATCCATGTATAGCAGCCGGGCTGCCTGGACCCTTTCCTTGGCCTGGCCCCACCCTCCCCTCTCCTGCCTTAGCTGCAGCAGAAATACCATGTATCCTTGTCTCTCCCCACTTCCCAGGTTACCATGAAAATGGAGTGGTGAAGGCAGAGAACGGAACCTCCCCACGGACTAAGAAACTCAAGTCTCCCTAAGGCCAAAGTGCCAAGAACAGGAATCCTCTTGGTGGGGGCCCAGCAGGGGGCGAGGAGCCCACGCCCCTCCCTGCCTCCTCCTTCCTGCCTTTGATGCTCTGTCTCAAACGGCCAAAACCTGTCTTTCAATGTGGGGTTTCGCTTTCTTTCTTCTTGGCTTTCTCTTATTCTTCCACAAACCATTCTCAATAAAGCCAAAAATCTTTCTCTTGCTGCCCCTCAGGCCACTTGCTGTCCTCACTCCTGTCCTGTGCTGGCTTCTCCAGAACCCCAGGCAGCGGTGGCTGGCACCTTTCTGCTTGCTCTGTCTCTTCCCTCATGGCTGCTGCTTTTCCTTTTTACTTCCTAATTTCACCTTATCTTGCCATTTTTCTGTCTGATTTTTACAATGGGAGGGGAGCTAAGATTGCAGTCCTGTCTTTCGGTCCCCCAGGGCCTGCCAGTCAGAAGCCTGGGGCTGGTAGCAGGCCCTCGGTGGTCCTCATGCGGATGGGCAAGAAGAAGAGAGAGCGGCCCTCTGGGATCATCATCTCCTTGGTGCTGATTAACTGATGAGATATATGATTCCAGTTCTGCACGTACCATCTTGAGGCACAGCAGCCACTGCTCGTTGTAAATGCCAAGGCATTTGGCTTTGGGACATGACAACTCAACCCAGAAGGATGGTGTGAACCCAGTTGGGTCCCGTGACTTGAGCGCATACCAGTGGCTGGCCACGGATTGGAAGCCAGCCTGCTGTCTGGGGGAGACACGTCCTCCCACTGCTTAGAGCAAGAGCAGAGCAAACTGCACAGCAGGCCCCTCCAGAAAGGTAATGGTGGCAGAACCCACAGAGGAGTCGACCTAGGCCTTTCTCCAGCAGTCCCAGTCGCCGTTTGCTTTTTCAGACATTCACAAGCGTTCAAAACCAAACCAAACAGCGGTTCATAAACCTGCCTGAGATATGCTGGTCCTCACCTCCAGAGCCAGCCAGCCCCATCAGGGGCCAAACTTACTACCTTGACTTCATCTCTAGCTGCAGAAACACTAAGCCTCAAGGGCTTCAGCCCCATGCCGGTCCCTTGGCGTCCAGGGAGGGTCGCTTGGACCACTGTCCATCTGGCCGCCCTTGTTGAGTGTTCTTTGGAATTGTCGTTTGTTGAGCACAACTACAGCATTTTAGGCTGCATGAAACCATGACTGACTGAGAATCACTCTCTGGGTAGATGATAGGCGCCTTTCTGGCCCTTTCCCTCACAGATTCTTTCCCCTCGCCTCCACCTGAAGACAAGGCCTCCAAGTCCTTATGGCGCCTTGTGAGGACTTTTAGAAGGGGCATTCAGCTTTAAAAAGGTCCTAATTACGGCCGGGCGCAGTGGCTTACGCCTGTTATCCCAGCACTTTGGGAGACTGAGGTGGGCAGGTCATCTGCGGTCAGGAGCTCGAGACCAGCCTGGCCAACGTGGTGAAACCCCATCTCTACTAAAAATACAAAAAATTAGCCAGGCATGGTGGCAGATGCCTGTAATCCCAGCTACTCGGGAGGCTGAGGCAGGAGAATTGCTTGAACCCAGAAAGCGGAGGTTGCAGTGAGCAGAGATTTTACCATGGCGCTACAGCCTGGGCAACAAGAGCAAACTTCTAAACAACAATAAAAAAGGTCCTAATTAAGAACCTCCGAACTCTGTCCTGAGGCGAAGGGGAGTCGTTCTTGGTAGGTGCAGGAATCTGTGTGTCATTTGGTATACCGGTCATCTTCCTGACATCACAGCAGAAACCAAACCTGAATTTAGATCAGAAAGGGGGATACGGGTCTTTTCATCAAGGCAACTCCCCTTCTCCAAGTCACTTACATCATAGATAAAAAATTTTAACTTCGCGGTAACTGAGGGATTTGTTTCCTAACGCCATTGGAGGCCTTCATCCCTCTCCACAATAAGGTTGCAGAAATGGGAAGAGCTACCCGCGGTTGCTTTTGATTACCCTTAGGAAGTGAGACAGTGTTTTTGAAATATGCATTTCCCCCATTTCTCCCTCTCCTTCCCTGACACTTCTCTGGGCTGCACAGCAGAACTGTTGGTAAAAGGGCAGTTTTGGTATCAATACAGCAGACCTGATACGGGATCCCTTAGCCATTTCAGTCAAACAGCCCTGCGGCCCCCCCACCTTGCCTGGTAACTGCAAATGGCATGTTCAGCCAGCAGCCTCCTAAGCCCACCTTCCTCCCCCATTATAGAACACCCATCCTGGGTGCTCTCCAGGTTATGTCATTGGCAGGGCTTCACATGCAGGAGGCCTCTCTCAGGTGAGCCCAGGTTAAACCGTTGAGTTGTGCCTTCAACAGATATGTATGGCATGCTGAGATGTGCCAGGTGCCTGCGCTGTGCCAGATGCTGGAGAGGTAGTGTTGAGCAGAGCAGCTGAAGTCTTGGCCATCAAGCAACCTTCATTCTCATGCCTGTAGGTTTCCGTTGCTCTGTCCCAGGACACTTGGCGTGCCAGAGACGCCACAACTTCATGTGCCTGTCTCTTGCAAGCTTTCCGTGCTGCCAGTACATCATGCCTTGGATGTGGTCCCACCAGCCCAGTGGCTGGAGTCAACTTAGGCTCTGCTTCCTGGTGGACAGGAGTGTGCTAGGGTTTATTTTATGTGAAACAAAAACCCTGAGACCGTGAGTGGGGCTGGCATCTTGCCAGCCTGGGCTTCAGGGATGTTTGGGGAGGAGGGTGGTTAGAGGGTGGTTGTGGGGTACTTTGTCACCCCCCACCCCGCCTGCCACGCTTCCTCTCACGTTTATTTCACAGCAGAGCCAAGTCTTTGGCAGGTCGACACAGACTGTGTTGCCAGAGCTGAAATAATTCCACCTCATCCTATGAGCTTGTTGGACTAGCTTGTTCTTATTTTGGTCACTTTGGCTGTTTTCCTCAGTTTGATGCATTTTCTCCTGCCCCAAAGTGCCAAGCCATTTGTGAAGGCTCCGCCAGACACCTCCAAACTTGAGAGTTGGGCACCATGCACCAAGGGCAGGAGGAAAGACGTGACCTACCTCAGCAACTGTGGCCTCTCGACAGCCCTAACTTCAGTTTGTGGGGAAGCCACAGACGCAGTGGGAGGAGAGGGAGGCGGCGCTGGTGGACCAGGGATCCGTGCTGCCGGCTCCCCTCCTTGGAGGTGCAGTGATGATGGGAGTCATTTTTACCATCCGGGCGCTGATAGCGGCACTATTTATAAATTGCATGTGCTCCTTTTGAAGGTAGGGGATGGTTCTGGGCAAAGGGGGAGCAGGCTGAGCCAGGAGGGGAGCTACTGTCCTCCCTTTCGAGTCAGTTCTAATCCCGTGTGTGTCTGGGCCACCGGACGGAAATGGTTGCTGAGAAACTTGCCCATGTCCCAAGGCATAACTTCCCAACATGTAAGAAACCCCAGTAGACACCTTGCTGCCCTGGCCACATTCACAGATCCTCATCTTGACCGGAAACCCTGGGACCCTAAGAACCCCCGAAGCTTGGGGCGGGTGTGTGCTTCTGGGGTCTCTCTTTGGACCTCCTTTGTCAGTACCCCTTGACCTTTTTCTCAGCAGCTAATAAGAGGTTGGGTGAAAGAGTGCATCTCATCCCAGGATTCCACAACAAAATTCTTAGCTTCCACGGATGCTTTAATCAGAAGTGGGTTGCCGACTCCCTTTGTGCCTAGAAAAGGCCTCGGCTTAGATTTCCTTTGTATGCTTTAGCCTTCCTAGTTGGCTTTTCCTAGGCCTGGTGTGAGAGAGAGGGAAGTCTGCACATAACTCATTCTCCCGCCTAAGGGCCGGTGGCACAAGTGCACAAACTTCAATTCTTGATGTTCTCAGCTCTCAAACAGAGGGAGTGCTGAAAGCTTGTGAGTCAAGACAGTAGTGTGCTCTTCCTCCTTTGCTCTGCCTTCTGAGCTTATGGCTCCTTTCCTCAGGAGAGGACTTTAGGGATTATTGGAGGATTAGGTCATTGTCAGATGACTGGAAAACCTAAATAGGATCCCTCTCCAGCCCAAGGTTGTCCCAGTGAGGAAGACTTTACCAACTTCTCACTCTTTACCCCACTTCTCGCATGAGTGTTAGCTCCACCTCGCAAAGGCTGAAGACCAGTTCCCCCCAGTGAGAGCTGCCTCATTCTTTAATGGAGTTCCCTGGACTGGCAGAGCTATAAAGAAGAGCATTGGGATTTGCAGTCTCCATGTAGCCTTTCGTGCTTGGCAACCCCTGTAGACTTTTTGTCCCAAGCAGATTGTGCATGCGTGTGTGTGTGTGTGTGTGTGAATAAGTGCCTTACTTTGCTGTGTGGTTTTCACTTGTACTCCATGGCCAGCCCCCACTGCCAGGGCTCGATGGCTGCTTCTCACAAGCAGCCAAAGACACCATACCTCAGTACAGTTACATATAAAAGGGACACGGATTGTGACAGTTTCGCCCCATTTGTTTCAAACTCCGCTGCCCAGCATTAGGGTCTGTGGCGTGTTCTGTTTTTGGTTTCTCCCTTGTGTCAGTTCTCTTCTGGCCCAGCTGGGTGGCTGTGGAAGTCAGTGAGGTGGTCCAACCACAAGCATACCTATTAAGGGAAGCCCAGAGTTTCCAGCCCCTCTTCGAAAACTCCCGTCTGGCCCCACATAGCAAGCCCTGCTTCTCCATTATTTTCCCCACCGCCAGATTTTTTTTAAGAGGCACGCTTACCATAACCTCTTTTGGTCTATTTTGCTTCCCATTCAGCCCAAAGTTTATATGATAAAGGAGTTTACTTTTACTTCCGAGTCTCAAGTGCTAACACATACATGTCTGTTGCAGAACAGTTTGAGCTCCTAATTCAGTGTTACCTTGTGTTAGTCGTAGCAACCCTCTCCCCTGCCCCTTGCCTGTCCACGTTTTTCTCACTCTTCCGGGTTGTGCAATAACTCTCCCAGCCGGTGGTCCTTTCCACAGCCTTTCTGTCCCTTAGAACGTCTAACTGGGGGAGAAATGGGACCCATGGGAGGGGTAGTCATCATCCCTCACACAAGAAATAGCAGCCACTTTCCTTTTGTTGCTGTCATTCTCATCCTGGGTGGGTTTCTGTGGCACTCTTTTAGAACATGTAGCATCATCTTAGAGGTCTATTTTTACAAAATCTGTTGAAGAGGAAAAAACCATTCTCATGATGGGGCTTAAGTCATTGTCCGGAAATAAGATTAGTGTGGTGCCCATAACATCACCATCACTCTGCCTAAAAGCATTCTAGAGCTTCTTGTTCACGTGGAGAGGAAGGATATTTTGCCAAGCAGTAGCCACAGGTGGATAGCCCTGTTCACCTGATAGGCTCTGGCTGTGATAGTAAATATAATACTACCGTTTCCTTGGGTACAGATTTGAGTGTTCATGTGATGAGACTGTAAACCTCATTTTTCAGTTCCTCTGTTTAAAAAAACATCTGAAGGATGAACTAAGGCTGCTGGTGCCCTGAGCAACTGATAATGCAAATGTGCAAATTGTCTGTTTTCTACTCTAGCCTGTTCATATGGACCAAATTTCAACAAGGAACTCAAGGAAAATTTGTACCTGCCGTATTTATGCTTTCATGTAAAAGGGTTGGGGGGAGGGGTGTCTTTTTACTTTTGGTGAACTTTTTTTCAAAATCATTTTTCCACTGTTTCTGTCTGGTTTTAAAACAAATTACAGTTTTGTATGGATTTTTTAAATGTACATTTTGAGACATCAAATATTTTCTGAAATAACAATAAAAGGCAGAAAATGATCAGAATTGTCTAATTTCCTTGATGCGCTTTTATACAGTGATGCTTTTAACATGGATGTTTATGTTTGCTTAAAGGAGTTTGCAATGAATTTTAGCCCTCGTGTCTATTATTTTTCACTTTATTAGTCATTTCTTGTGTATCTCGACCCGTATTTGTCCATTGTGGTGATATGAATTAGAGAATTAGAATTAAGGATGGAGAGTCAGTTATGTCAAGTGCTGGATAGTAAGTATCATTTTTATTTGAATCTTTAATAGTAAAGTGGGAAAGGGGTTTTCTTAACATGGGCTTTTGTGGGTAGGAAGCTCCAGAAATAAGCACATCATCCTTGATGCCTACTATACTATGACGTTGTTTAGCTTGGAGGAAATGGGGTTTCGTTTGTGTAAAGGCCAACAAACATGTTGGTGCTGACTAGAAGACATCCAAGTGTTAGTAATAATGGCGGGCAGTGGGGATCGCTGGTGTCACTTACATGGCTGCTGTTGCCTATAGCTGCCTGCTGTGTTTACCAGAACCATCTTTGGAGAGATTTCAAAAGATGAGTGCAGTTACAGGTGGCAGTTAGTCAAGGACACCCATGGGGTGTGAGAATTAAAGAGGGAATGTTTGCTTGAGGTGAAGGTGAGTGGTTCTGATGCATGGCAAGCTTCATTGCAGACTTGGGTCCTGCTCTGCCATAAGAAGCTAGGTGAACTAAGCAGTTAACCTTTCTGAGTCTTTTTGCTCATCTGTGTCAAAAGGGTTTCATGTTTTGTGAGGAATGGTGGTGAGAGACTTAGAGATACTGAATGCTAAGTTCATGGTACATATAAAGCACTCAAATTGGCTTTTTAAAATGAACTTATGTGCCAGCAGGATATTCAGGAGTCACTTAGCTAAGTGACCCTTGATTCTCTGGAGACAACATTTAGGGAAGTCTTCTCTACCTGTTTGTCCCAAATACCCTCAAAGCCTATAGATACGGATTTGATACACCTTAATTTGATGGTATTTTCAAGGCCCCCCTGGTGGTGCAGACAAGGTACAGGCCCGCGTTTCTGAGTAGTGGCTAACTCACAGCCCATCTTTACCCACAAGGCAGATTTTTATTAGTCCCAAAGCGGTAAGCACTATAAGCAGTCTTAGTCAAATTCTTCAGTTAGACCTGATAGCTTCAGCTGCCAACGCTAATCTTAATTCTCTCTCTCTCTCTCTCTCTGTGTGTGTGTGTGTGTGTGTGTGTGTATTAGAATCTTTCAACTCCCTGGTGGCCAATTTGAAGTGATGATCATTTCTGCTTCCTAC
>NW_012118599.1:4567801-4569941 GCF_000951035.1 Colobus angolensis palliatus
AGTCTTAGTCAAATTCTTCAGTTAGACCTGATAGCTTCAGCTACCAACGCTAATCTTAATTCTCAATCTGTCTCTCTCTCTCTCTCTCTCTGTGTGTGTGTGTGTGTGTGTGTGTGTGTTAGAATCTTTCAACTCCCTGGTGGCCAATTTGAAGTGATGATCATTTCTGCTTCCTACAGTATTGCTTGCTACAGGCTAATGCTCAGCTCTCTTCTGTCACCTGAGCCTGACACTCCAGATGCATGCCAGCTGTGACTGTAGCACAAGGTAATTAGTGACATCCAATGGCTGCACTGCCATTCAGGATTTTAGTAGAAAAAGTGATTTGCTCTAGCATTTGTGGCTCCTACCCTTGCTGCTTTGTATAAACTAACAGGTGAGCAGCAAGTGTGTGGACACCACAGAAATGGCCTGCCGGCTTTGGTCTTTCATGAAATCGCTTTTATACCTTGTGATGGTGCTGTCAGAGATCAGCTTCTCAATCTTAAGTAAACTTAAAAGGAGATGCAAGGCAAGAAGTGGACAGCAAACTTAAGGAGTGGATGTGGATAGTGCCAGCTTTGTTGAAGACAGTTCCCTCTGAGACTATAGGCCTAGCTACTCAGAAGGCTGAGGCAGGAGGATTGCTTGAGCCCAAGAGTTTGAGGCTGCAGTGAGCTATGGTCACACCACTGCATTCCAGTCTGGCAACAGAGTAAGACCCTGTCGCTAAAAAACAAACAGAACAGAAAAACAAAACCACCAAAAGCAGGCTAGAGGATACTAAATGAGACCTTCCTAAATCTCCATTTTGCCTGAGACCCAAAGCTGAGGACAAAAATTGGCAAATATTTCCATATGTTGCAGATTTGCTGCTGATCCATGAATGATTTGCTGAGGAGGAGCCCAAAGCTCCTCTACCACAGGAGGCAAGAGTGATGGAGAAAATACCAGAAAGTGCAAGCTTCTTGAAAGAGGCTGTTAGAGTACCTTGGGTCTGCAAGCTAAGTGAGGGGATCCTTTAAAAGACTCAGGGTTTGACACGTGTCTGTCCCCTGGAGTTTGGAGAGCACAAGGTTTGGGGTACCTGGTTCTCCCCTGAAACAGTCTAAAGGAAAGGGATTGAGCCGCCTAACTACACAGCCAAGAGAGCCATCTGGGTGAGAACATGGTGAGAGTGCACAGCCTGGAAGGTGTGTCAGCCTGAAAGGGCCTCCTGGGAAGATCAGAAGGAGCCTTGGAGAGCATGCCATTAGAGCCGGGGTGGTCAGGTACTGACTGGGTCCCCTCCACCTGAGAGTGCTGCACTGGGCAGCTTCCGGTTGGAAAGGGTTCTAAGTACTCACCAAAATGGGGCTCTGAGCAAAGGACATGGAATCAACCTAGATGCCAATCAGTGGTGGATTAGGTTTTCTAAATGTGGTATATCTACACCATGGAATACTATGCAGCTGTAAAAAACAATGAAATCATGTATTCTGCAGCAAAATGGATGCAGCTGGAGGCCATTATCCTAAAGTGAATTGATGCAGGAATAGAAAACCAAATATTGTATGTTCTTACTTCTAAGTGGGAGCTAAACATTGAATACACATAGACATAATAATGGGAACAATAGACACTGGGGACTACCAGAGTGGGGAGGGAAGGTGGGGGTATGTGCAGAAAAACTTACTGGGTACTATGCTCACTACCTAGGTGCAATATACCCATGTAACAAACGTGCACATGTGCCCCCTGAATCCAAAAAGAGAAAAAAGGTGCTCTGGGAGAAAGAGTCAGACTTTGGGCACATGTCACTCAGAGACTGGGCCCCACATTATGACATTACTAGCCACAGAAATAAGACTTTGCCCTTTTTCTCTGGTTTCTACCCCCTTAACCTTTCCCAGAGCCTACATGGGCTAGAAACAGCAGCACAGCTGAATAGGAACAAAGGGAGAAGACAGAAAGAAGGGAGGAAGAAGGAACCGCTATCATCACCCCAGTATACACACACTGTACCACAGGCCTCTAAGCCTGGGGAAGGACTGAGCTGGGCCAGGCAGGATAGAGCTTGGTAATTTTTAAACTGAAAAAACTTGTAAAATACAGATAGTCCCCAACTTTCAATGGTTCAACTTATTTTCCTACTTTACAATGGGCTTATCAGTGTTATTAA
>NW_012118599.1:4570981-4582445 GCF_000951035.1 Colobus angolensis palliatus
CTTTTTTTTTTAATGCAGGTCTAATGGGCCTAGAACCACAGTTTGAAAAATGGGTGTATATTTCCCTCAGTATCAGGGTGGGCAGATGGGTAGTGGTGGGCCCATTGACTGACTAGCAGCAACAGCGATACTCCGTACTGATTCCAACATCCCAGATGATTCTTCTAGAGAATTCTAACATTCCTCCTGCTCTTGATCATTCTACATCTGAATTAGGGTTATCCAGAGAAAGAGAACCAATAGGATGTATGTATACACATATATGTGTGCATATATACACATATACATATAAACATGTGCGTGTGTGTGTATATATATTATATTATACATATATATATTATATATAAGTGTATATATTATATATATATATAGAGAGAGAGAGAGAGAGAACGAGTCATAAGGAATTGCTCACACCATTATGAAGGCTTACAAGTCCCAAGATCTGCAGGGTAAATTGGCAAGCTGGAGACCCAGGAGAGCTAAAGGTGTAATTCCAGTCTGAATCCAAAGGCCTAAGACTTGGGAGAGCTGATGGTATAGGTCCAGTCTGAAGGCCACCAGGCTCCAGACCAACAGCTGATGTTTGCATTTGTGTCTGAAGCCAGGAAAAGGCTGATGTCCCAATTTGAAGCCAGTCAGGCAAGAGGAATTCTCTTACCTGGGGGAAGGTCAGCCTTTTTATTCTACTCATGTCTTCAAATGATTGGACGAGGCTCACCCACATTAGGGAGGACTATCTGTTTTACTTAGTCTTCTGATTCAAATGTTTATCTCATCCAAAAATACCTTCACAGAAACCCCCAGAATAATGAAATATCTGAGGCTGGGCACAGTGGCTCATGCCTATAATTCCAGCACTTTTGGAGGCTGAGGTGGTAGAATTTCTGGAGCTCATGAGTTTGAGACAAGCTTAGGCAACATAGCGAGACCTTGTCTCTACAAAATAATTTTTAAAATTAGCTGGGCATAGCGGCTTGAGACTGTTGTCCCAGCTCCTGGGGAGGTTGAAGCAGGAGGATCACTTGAGCCCAGGAGTCTGAGGCTTCACAGAACTAGGATAGTGCCACCACAGTCCAGCCTGGATGACAGAGTGAGATCCCATCTCTAAAAAAGTTTAAAATATTTTTTAAAAAAGAAAGAAAGGAAATATTTGGGCCCCCTGTGGCCAAGTCAATTTGACACACAAAATTAGACATTGCTATACCCCTACTGCCCTAAATAAGGCACCAGTCTTCGATCCTATTAGATCCAATTTAGTTTTGACTTCAGTAGGAGTGAAATAAGAACCAAAACAGAAATAAAACTTCAGGAACTCTGTAAATGCCTTTATGAAGAATGTAAGGTGTATTTCAAAGCATAATTCCAATATCAGAAATTGTCTTGCATTTTCTCATCAGCAGGTCAGTTTGAGAAAGCACGAACAAAGTTATAGTAGTTAATCTTGCCTTCTCCATGAGAGCACATCCTGATTAACTGCAGAGAGAGCAAAGAGAATAGGTGAGACAGATCCGCAGGGCTTCCGTCAGCTCAACTGCAGAGTGCGCTTATACATAATGATCCCCAGCCTTTGTAAATCAGTTCAGAATTTTTATATCTTCAAGTTGATTCTGAAATGATCCTGTGAACCTGGCAGGTAGGACAGACATCATCCCCATCTTACACTTAATGAAACCAAAGATGGATGGAGTAAATGACCTTCCCTGTTGAAGGTTGAAAGAATGAGGGTCATGATCAACTCCGTATATCACTGGAGGCTATATGAGTAAACAGCAAACTGTTTCTCATGAAAGCAGGATGTTGGCAAACTGACAAACTGCATCTGCTGCCCAGAAGGAATGCTGAGGGCAGTCACGACCCAGGCACAAGTGTTTCTTGTGATTAGGCACATCTGAAGCCTGTTAGCAATAATGTGAACCTATGATCAATTAAGCAACTGACCAATTGTTACCTCCTCCTCCCTGTTCTTTCTACCCAATAAAGATGAAGGGGTGTAGAGGCTCAGGCAGCTGCCTTTGCTCACTAGAAGCAGGGAGCTCTCTTCTTTCCCTTCCTTTAAAATAGTTACTTTTCTTTTAAGTTTTCATTTCTACTTTCATCCTCCTTCATTAACTCTTGTAATGACGGTCTCAAGTAGTAACAGTAGTAATTGTTGTAGTGACGGTCTCAAGTAGTAACCATGGCAGTCTGCCACACTTCCCAAGATTTCAGAACTAATATCCATATTTATAAAAGCACTTTTAGTTGTTTTTATATTCAAATAAAAGACTGTCTACTCAGCTCATGAGGAGTAAGACTTTTTAAATAGCAGGCTGTTGCTACCGCAGCCTAACGGAAGGGTCTGGTTATGCCACTGCTCAATCTGTGTCCCTTGAAACTCAACTGTGACTGGTAACAGACTGATTTTCTGTGGTGATTTTTATAAGACATGTGCAAATCTGTCCCACCCCCACTTCCCTGCTGCACTTGCCAATGACTGCCATTCCTCTCCCATATCAGTTCCCACATCAGACAGTATGAAGAATTTGAAAATCAAAAGTTGGGCAAGCTGTCAACCTAAAATTTGAGGAGCTAAATGTGTGTTTGGTCCACATAAACAAGTACTCTTCTATCTGCCCTCCTACTCACTCCCTGCTAATGTTTCTATGAAAAATCCTTGTCTCCAACCTAGTCACTAGCCCTAAACCAAACCCTTTCCTAAATGACTCTTAAATTATGAACACCTATTTTGGCTAAAAGATCTTTAAAAGGGCCTACAGAACCTCAATATTCTTAATCAGTAAGAATGTCTCAATGATAATAAGCCACAGTCCTTGGCATTTCTCAGGGGGACTTTGTTCTGACTTCCAAGGGAACCCTGGCTAAAGGGTTTATAATGAAGAAAAGGCATGAAAGTCCCCCTTCAACTGACTTAGAAAAATTCAACGAAGAAAACTTCCATGCCCTTTCTCCATCTGCTGCTGGTCATGCTACCATTACTGACAGATGCCACAGCCTTCCCACAGTGGTCACGCCCTCTTCCATGCTAACCCTACTGATAGGCCAGTGTAGGTATCAGCTGTGAAGGATATCAAAGGTTGCCAATCAGTCTGCTCAATCCACTTATCTTTGAGTCTCCCCTTGGTAGCTGCCCCTCCTGGATCATCTCTGTTGCTCTTATTCAGTCCTGACATGTTGGTCTACTAACCACTCTGTGTTGTCCAGCCCCAGGCCCACTTAAAGAGATGCCCTGCAACAGCAATTAGAAAAGAATGCCAATGCTAGAATCAACGGGCAATACCTAATCAGGACAGAATAGTAGATCTGATCTGAACATCCTAAATCTGTCCCAGCTGTAGTGAAATACATATACAATTACCTTTAGGAAAGAATGATCAGTGCTTAGCCTCTGCAATCAACTCAGAAGAGTAATTCATACTGACCTCCTTAACCAAGGAGTCATCCACTGGGACGTTAAGTGATTCACAGATTTTAAAGAACATGTCTCTGTCCACATATCCTGAAGCTTCCTTGTCGTAAATTTGAAATGCCTCACGAATGTTGTCTTTGCATGAGTGATCTTTCAGCTGCTTCTGAACTGTGTCTATTAATGCTTCCAATTTCTGCACGCCTGGATCCTTTTCAGTTTGCTTGCTGGAGAGAAAGGAAGGAAATGACTGCACGTGGTATTTATTCTTGACCAATCTCATCTCGGTGACCAAAGTTCTTACTTGATGAAATCAGGGAAGCTTCTAATCCCAGCTTTGAGACTGAGCTGACCAATGACCGAACACTTGCCCACAGGCCGATAGCTGACCTCCACATCAGGAAGGCCTGATTAGGGGCAGTTTTTGAATTTCCTCCCTTCTTGCTCAGCCTCCTTTCCTGCCATCTGTTAATCACTGCACTACAAGGAGGCAAATCTAATACCACCACCATGCCAAATTTGGTATCTGTGGAAATCACATCATTGTCTCTTACTGATGTTGCAGATTAATGTTTCGTCATCTACAGCTAAATGCCTGAGTAATATATATATAGAGAGAGATGATAGATAGATAGATACAGATATCGATATCGATCTGCAGCCAACAATCAACCTTTTATACTTTTAATATTATTCCCTGTCCAATTCACACTGAATTTTGTGAAAGGTTATCTATGGAAGCTAAGAGATTGCTCTGTGAGGTAGAGTGAGAAGTTTGGGCTTAGCATTTACTGAAATTAAGAGAGAATAGTAGCACAGGGTGTTGGGAAGACAGCGGTCTAACCCTTCAAAACACAACCATAATAAGTAGAGGCTAAATTTTTATTTCCTCTGCAAATGAAGGTACAGTTATAAAATTAAAAAGTTTAGAGCTGAAAGATTCCCTCATATTTCATCTTCATAAATCCTTTTAGAACAAAATGGGCCAAATAAACTCGGTAAGCATTCTTCCCTCTTTCAGTGATGAGAAAACACATCTGAAGACCTGAGTGACTGATCCCACATCCCATGTCAGCGGCAAGACTAGCACTCACATCCCACTCCAGTTCCAATATATTCTCTCAATTGTGCCCAGTCACCTCTCCCTGAATTCCTCTCCTTCCATAACTTGAAAACTGTCAATCTACCATTGCTTTTCTGTATTTATTTTTCTTGTGTATAATATTTTTAAAGTTCACTGTTGCAAATAACCTCTTTTTAACTTATTTCCCCCTTTTACCTGCTGGCAAGTCTTGCTGGGGAAGGTATAAAGTGGAATAACCTTTCAGGAAAAATTTGGAAACATGAAGTAACAGTCCAGCAAATAATCTCAAATAATTTATCCTAAGGAAATAATCATGGGTTGTATGCAAAGATACATCTATAAGACTGTTTTGAGATAGCCCAAATGTCCAAAAATAGGGGATTAAATAATTTACACTACAATAAAGGAACGGAATAATACTGTAGCCACTGAAAATGCTGCAGAAAGAGTATAAAGATATTTTTAGTGAGAAAATCAAGACATAAATGTATGTATAGAGTGTTACCTTGTGTTATAAAAGTTGTGGGGCAATAAGAGTATGTACTTAAAGTTGTTTATATTATTTAAAGAAACTCTGAAAAGATATTCAAAAAAATCAATGAAAGAGGTAGTTACCTATGGGGAGTGGAGGGTAAGAAGTAGGTACATGAAAGATGGGGTAGGAGCAAAGCTTTTCCTTGGTCCCTTCATATATATGTCTTAAAATATTTCATTTCACAAGGGTTCATGATAGACTATCAAGTGAAAAAAGCAAAATAGTATTACAGAATTTTCCACTTTACATGCATCTTTAAAGACAAAATATTAGAAATAGTTATCTCTGAGTTATAAGATTTTCAAAAATTTTTGCTTATTTCCATTTCTATTACCTAGATTTTTATTCCCTAAATTTTCAAATGCTGGTCATGTGTTATTTTTGTAGTAAGCCAAGAACAATAAAAATTGTTGTAATAATCCCCAATATCTAAATGCTCTCTGGCATTATTCATTATAGAAGCAGAATATGTTTATCTGATTAATGTAATTCAAATCATATATACCAAATTATGAATGACCACCAGGAGGCTATTTTAGTGGCAGGAAGCAGTCAAACCTCAATCTTCCATGTGTTTCCAAGAACTAGAGCCATGAAACATATAAAGTTAAAATGTGATCATCCAATCATTTGGGGAAAGAGACAATAACTCTCCCTTTCCCGAAGAAGCCAGATTCCCATTCTCCTTTATACAGCAGGAAAAATGCCCATGGCATGTGCTGCCTTTGAGTAAGATGGAGTAAATTCACAGATAGATAGCAACAGGTGGTACTGTTTAAGGAAGAGCTAGTTAAAGTTACAGCCCTTACTTATTGCCAAAGCCCAAGTCAGGGCACATTCTGGAAAAGAGCTGCAAGTTACAGGGCAAGCTTTGCTCACATGGGTCAACAAGAAAACACAGGGGCCAGCTGGTTATGTCCAACAGGGACTGCCAGCTGAGAGGTGGCTGGAGGTCCTAACATGCTGGGTGAAGACTCTGTGCCAAGTCCTCCAATGACCTTCCTTAACTTCCATAAAAGTGAACGTGTTTTATAGAGTGGCTAATCTTCCAGAGGTAAGAGGGATGTCACAGTTTTCTGTGTGCTCTTCGAATACTTTGCTGTGAGCATCCTGGCAAAGTTCTCCACTTAGAAAATGAGACAGATAAGCAAAAAGAAGGAATAAGGAAGAGTTAGAAAGATGAAAATGACAATGGCTTCATTTTTAGTTGTACAAAGTGGGAGATGCTGGTGGCTCAGATGAACAAAGACATGTTGAAAATAGATTCAGCAGAATGGTCAGGAGAGCAATTCAGATACTGCAATGTCTAGAAAGTTTAGAGAAGGCAAGCAAGAGGACAAAAAACAGGACCTTGAGAAATGCCAACCTAGTAGACAGAAGTAGGAAAGACACACAGAATAGGCTTTAAGAGAGCTAGGACTACCAAAAACTTTGAGTTTCCAGAACTCAAAAGAGGATTTCAAAAGAGGGGTGGTAAAGAGTAATCAATATTATATGCAGATCAGAAAAACTGAACACTAGATCAAGGGGCCAGCAAACTATGACACCCAGGCCAAAGTCAACCTGCTGCCTATTTTTTATATATAACATTTTATTGAAATACAGCCACTCCTATTCATTTACATATTGTCTATGGCTGCTTTCATGCTGTAAGGGTAGAGTTGAGTAGTTATGCCAAAGAAGGTATGATCCATAAAGCCTAAACTATTTACTACCTGTCCCTTCACTAAAAAAAGAAAAAAAAAGAAAAAAAATTGCCAACCTTTGCTCTCAGAGAATAGATTATGAGCTCCCTATTCTCTTATATAATTGTCTAAGCATTTAATATAAGGTTTGGTATATGGTATAAGCTCAAATATCTGTTGAATTAATGACTAAATGAGAAGAGTCCATTATACTTGGAAACAATCAATGACCTTCAAGAAAGAAATTTATGAAGCAGTCATTAAAAAAAGTCATAAAGATTCTGGAGCAGTCAGGAGGGAAGTGGTTACAGACACAAAACAGAAGAATTAGATTTGAAGAAATAGGAGGAGTTACTTATCTCTGACAAAAGAAGGTAAAGAGAAGAAGAGTGATAGTAGAGAAACATTCTAAGATGAAGGGTGAGAAAACTGATGAAGCCCACATTGGATCATTTGATCTCATATTTGAAACCAAATCACTTCCATTTCCTTAAAGAAAATGGAAAAGAAAATGAGAATATTCGGACAATTCTCATGGGAAAAGTAGCTGGAAGTGAAAAAGAAAAAGATTAAAAAGATCATTGAGTAAGAGAGTAGGGTCCTCTTGAAGCTGAAGTGCACAAAAGGGCATGTTAATGGAACAAGAATAATACATATGAACAAGTATGTGTATGTATCTATGCTATTCACACGTGGATTTCCTGTGGAGGGTAGGTTCATAAGTGTGTGCATTTGCTGTCCTTAAGTCTGAGTTCAAATACTGCAATGAGGACCCCAAACCCAAAGAGAATTTAAGACCTTGAAGATGAAGTTAATACTCAGTTACCTATGCATTATTCTAATTTTCTGGCTCAGAGAAAGCAAATGGCCAACTCCAAATTTCATCATCTTGGAACTGACAATTGACATAAACAGTACTGGTCTGACAAGTACTCATGATCCCCTTTCATGATTCTGCAATGAGTAGCAAAATATATTTGTAACTGCATTTCCTTAGAGCAGGATTCTTTATCAGATGGGTGAGTCAAGAGCTAAATGCAGAATAGCTAGAAGACACAGAAGATGTGACCATGGATTCTTATCATCTCCATGCATTTTCCCTAACTCATCTCTCGGACCCATCACAAGAGAAGAAAGGGAGAGTGAGGATCAAAATGAGGATGGCAATGGATCTCTTAACCCATGTCGAAGTCCATTTATGTTGCTATGAAATAACTAAGGCTGGTAATTTATTTTTTTTAAAAAAAGAGGCTTATTTGGCTCAGAGTTCTGAAGACTATATAAGGAACATGGTACCAACATTTGCTTCTGGTAAAAATGTCAGGCTGCTTCCTTTCATGGTGGAAGGGAAAGGAGAGCAGACATGTGTAGAGATCACATAAGAGAAGAGGCGAGCGAGAGAGAGTAGGTGGTGCCAGGCTCTTTTCAACAACAGTTCTCATGGGAACTACAAGTGAGAACTCATTCCTATGAGAATGGCACCAAGCCATTTATGATGGATCTGCCCTCAGGATCCAGACACCTTCCCTGAGGCCCATCTCCAACACTGGGGATCAAATTTCAACATGAAGCTTGGTGGGGCCAAATAAACCATATCCATATGGCAAACTAAAATTTGAATTTCTCCTTATTTTTATTGATATCATATTCTAAGAGTCACAGTGGTATCTTTCCCTCATTACTGCATTTTGAAAAACTTAAATTACTCAATTAAAAAAATGTTAAAGATTATTTAATTAGCGGTATGCTGAAGCAAGAAGCTTTCAAATGTCTGCTGGTATTTGCATAAACAAGGGACAATTACAGAAAAAAACTTTTGGGAAGTATTAGAATTAAATATATGACTATGAATATGAAGTGGGTCTTTAATGCTGGTCAACCACCAAACTATGCTTCTGCAGTCTGTTCACCCTCCCACTTTCCTGGACAGCTATCATATTTGTTTAAGTCCTGAGGCAATTTTTTTTTTAATTAAAGATATGCCCATGAAATGAGACAATTTTTTTTTTTTTACATTTTAACATCTCTGGAATTAACATGCATTTTTCAATTAATGGTGAATATGGATTATATTTGGAAATTTTTTCTTTCTTAGTAGTAGCTAATATATGCTGTTTTAAATTTTATTTTATATTCATTTTGTTGATATTTATATATTCAATAAAAAGAGCATTTCATAACTTCTCCTCTCTCCTGAAACCTCCAACATCTCCCTCTATCCTCACTCTTTCTACTGCACTACTATCAGGAAACAATCACAAGGGCCTTCCAATATCTACCCACCTACTAGCATCTGAACCCACATATCCTGCCTGCCTTTTGCCTGTTGCCCTAGATCAAGGTTTTAAAGAGTAATCCCAGGACCTGTGGAGGTTCCCAAGACCCTTTGGGGGTCTGTGAAGTCAAAATTATTCTTGTGATAATACTTAGTCATTTATTTATCTTTTTACTCTTGTTTTCCCATAAGTACACAATGGAGTTTTCCAAAGGTCACACAACACAGGCTATCACAGCAGGCAGAATACAAAAGCGCATGAAAATCTAGTCATTATCTATTACTAAATTATCTATCAGACATTAAGAGGTTTGCAAAAATATAAAGCACTATCACTCTTCTCACTCATTTTTTCTTTGTAAAAATATAGGTTTTTTCCACAAAATTATGTTATTTGTGTTAACATGAAATGGGTTTATTGTTTTCAAAATAAAGTAATATTTGAAAATTTTTCAGATACAATTTCTAATATGCTAAATAGCAATAGATATAAACACATAAAAACTCTTTGGGGCCCTCAATAATTTTTAAGGGTATAAAGGTGTCTCGAGACCCAAAAGTTTGAGAAATACTGCCCTAGGTGAATGGTTGGTGCTTCTATCTGAAGCCAATTCCTCCACTTAAACCCCATCCCCTCACAAACTCCAGAAATTCTCCCTGCTCTCTCACACACTTATCAATGCTTTCCTCTCTATGGAATCATTCCCATTAACATACAAACATGCTATTTCTTCTACGTTAAAATGAAAGCAAAAACAAAATAAAACAAGACCTTCTCCTGACTTCACTTTCTCTGCCAGCTGCTGCCTCATTTCTCTGTTGTCCTTTTGCACCAAACCTCTCCGAAAGAGTAGTCTCCACTCTGATCCAGAATTCCTCTCTCCCATTCTCTCTTAAATCTACTGCCATCAGGTTTTCCCCATCTTCCCATTCCACTGAAACTCCTCATTAGGTCTCCAAGGTCCCCAATTCCCTTAATATTGCTAAATCCCCATTTGATATAATGAATCATTCTGAGGTTGGAAGTGGGACTCGACTCTGGAGGCTCGGCTCGGACACAGGACCAAATTGAGGACTAGCTAAAATAGGTCTGGGGCAGAAGCAGCTTTCCGTAAGACATGCCCACCAGTGCTCCATATCAGTTTATCATTGCCATGACAACATTTGGAAGTAACCACCCCTTTCCATAGCAATGACACGAACACCTGGAAGATACCACCCTTTTCCTAGAAATTTCTGCATAAACTGCACCTTAATGTGCATATAATAAAAAGTGGGTATAAATATGAGTGCAGAACTGCCTTTGAGCTACTACTCTGGGCATAATGCCTAGGGGGTATCCCTACTCTACAAGGATCAGAACCTTAGCTGCTGCTGTACACTGTTGCTTAAAAACAGTTGCTGTTTAACAGCACCAGCTCTCCCTGGAATTCTTTCTTGGGAAAAGCCAATTAACTCTCCCTGGCTGAGCCCTAATTTTGAAGCCCACCTGTCCTCCATCAAGTCTGTCTTCCTTGATATAAAGGCATTTCTGTTTGCACAGTTCCAAGATGCATGAATTTCGACTACCACCATTTAGTAAAATAATCCATTCCCCCAACAACATGGTTCAAATTTCAGTCAACACAGTTATTAACTATGAGTAATTGCATAAAGTACAAACTTATCTGTCAGGACTTTAGTCCACTAACCACAATGTAATTAAACAGATGCATATCACCATCAGTGACAATTACATCACTTCTTTCAAAGTCTGTTTGTGATTGGTCACTGTATATTTGTTTTATAGTTCACGCAGACAGTGAAGTGTGTAGCTATGTTGCCTCCTTGTCTCTCAGTGATACACAAACTGTATTTTACAAAAATGGATAATGAAAAGAGAGAATTGGCCAATAAGGATGAAAGTACAGCAAAGATGCAAGAAGTGAATTCAAGTCAAATATAAACGGAGTTACAGAAGAGAAAGCTGACTGTAGGAATGTCAACACAGCTGCCTTTCTAGAGACTCTAGATGTGAAGCCAGTGGAAACTGGTGAAGGCAAACCTATCAACACAAATGAGAAAGGTGGTTCTAATGAAAAGAATGAAGATATCCCAGATGCCTGTAAAATGCTTCACATTAAAAGAACTCTCAGAGGTATTTCATTCTCATTAAAAGAAGTCTAAGAGATATAACATTGAAAGCAAAAATCATAAAATGTTGGAAGTTGATCCATCTTAAACAGGAATATGACAATTCACCAAGGCATAGAACAGATGTTCACTCCGTATCATAAGTTATACAATGAGAAGTAGGCAAGTGCTGCTCAAACCGCTTTTGATAAAGTTTTTATAAAGCAATAAAACACTTTAATTCTTAATGTCATCAATGTTTTAAATTTCAGTGTGCTAAGTGAAAATTAGTTTTACTATTTTTTCATGTTCTTATACATTCATAACCATCAAAGTTTTTAATGTTGTGACAATTTTTTTTTTTTTTTTT
>NW_012118599.1:4582985-4614131 GCF_000951035.1 Colobus angolensis palliatus
TCCGCCTACTTTGGCCTTCCAAAGTGCTGGGATTACAGGCATGAGCCACCGCGCCTGGCAGTGACAAAAATTTTTAAAGGGCACAGAACAATTGTACATTTTCCCTTTGATTATTAAAATTGTTTTGCATGTTATTTTTTTACAATCCTACGCTACCATGTAAACAAGGAACTACCTGTAATTTCTTCACTTGGCATACATGATGGCATCCACATTCACTTGGTTTTCTTCCTGTTTCATTGGTTTTCCTTTCCAGTTTCCTTAACTCTTAAGTGTTGGTGGACCCCAGAGCTTAGTTCTTGGAGCCATTCTTTTCTTTATCTACACTAACTCCTTTAGAGACTTCATCCAGGCCAGGAACAGTGGCTCATGCCTGTAATCCTAGCACTTTAGGAGGCCAAGGAGGGAGAATCACTTGAGCCCAGGAATTCTGGGCAACAAACTGAGACCCCCGTCTCTACCAAAAATTTAAAAATTAGCTGGGCATGGTGGCATGTACCTGTAGTTCCAGCTACTTGAGAAGCTGAAGTGGGAGGATCTCAGGAATTTGAGGCTGCAGTGAGCTATTACTCCACTATCAGCATTGCATGCCAGCCTGGGTGACAGAGCGAGATCCTGTCTCAAGAGAGACACAGAGAGAGAGAGAGATGTCATCCAGTCTCACAGCCTAAAATATCACTATATGCCAACAACTCCCACATTTATATCGCCAGCCCAGACCTCTCACTCAAACTCCAGATTTACATATCCAACAGACTATATGTTCTTGACTTGGCTGTCTTAAACCTAATATACAATATATTCAGAACTGAAATCACCACCCCAAACAACAAAGAAGGCAACTGTTCTACCCACAGCCCGCATCTTCCCCATCTCAGGTGATCGCAATTTCTTCCTTCCAGTTGCTCAGGCCAAACATCTTGGAGTCCTCCTTAACTATTCTTTTCCCCTCACATCCCCTAGAAAATCTGTCTGAAGTCCAATTGGTGCTACCTTCAAAATATATCCAAATCAGACCACTTCTCCCCACCTCCACTGATACCACCATCCTGGGCCCAGTCATCACCATCTCTTGCCTGGAATACTGCAATAGTCTCTTAACTAATCTCTCTCCTAATCTATTTTCAATAAAACAGCCGGAATAGTTTTTTAAAATATATATCAAATCTTGCCACTCCTCTATTCAGATGCCCCTGCTCCCAAAGGCTCATTTCATTCAGAGAAAAAAGCCAGCACCTTTCCAAAGACCTAGTAAGTCCTACACAATCTAGCCCATTGTTAATTTTCTAATTCCATCTCCTACTCCTCTTCCTCTCACTCACTCCATTTCAGCCACCCTCACTGGCCTACTTCTTCCCAATGTTTGTTGAATACTTTAAGCAAGATATGCTAGCATTTAGGGCCTTTGCATGCACCATTTCCTCTTCCTGAAAAGCACTTCCTCCAGAAATCCACCCAGCTAACTCCCCTCAAGTGGTTGTTCAATGTCACCTCAAGGTACAACCACATACCCTGACCTACCTTCACAACCTACTGCCACTCTCCAGAAATACTTATTACTCTTAATTTGCTCCATTTTTTACAGTATTCATCACCCAATATACTGTATAATTTATTTGTGCTATTGTCTATTTCCTGCTGCTTGGAAGGTCAACTCAATGTGGGAGATAACTTCTTGTCTACTTTGTTTACCGATAAAAGTCCAAGGGCCTGGTGATAGTCTCTGACACATAGTAGGCATTTAATAATTATAGCTGACCCTTGAACAACAAGAATTTGCATTGCACAGGCCCACTGATACCTGGATTTTCTTCTGCTTTGCCACCTCTAAGAGAGCAAAATCAACCCATCCTCCTCAACCTAATCAACATGAAGATGAGGATGAAGACCTTTAAGATGATCCACTTCCACTTAATGAATAGTAAATAATTTTCTCATTCTTATGATTTTCTTAATTTTATTTTCTCTAGCTTACTGTATTGTAAGAATACAGGATACAATACATACGACATAGAAAATACGTGTTAACTGTTTATCAGTAAGGCTTAGTCACGAGTAGGCTATTAGTAGTTAAGTTTTGGAGTGTCAAACTCATACATGAATTTTCAACTGTGCAGAAACTAACTCCCACACTGTTCAAGGGTCAACTGTATTTGCTAAATAAATATGAAAAAGTTCTAAGTTATTACACTGACACAGGGGACCTTCTGTTTATGTCTAATAATTCCCACCTGGTGAGAGAAATCGGAAAATCTAAAATGTGATTACTCAAAGTCAGAATTAATTCCTGAATATCTTGAGTGTGCCAAACCCTAGCAATCAAACACATACCTTTCTGATTCTGAAGCAGGCGCTTCTAGCTTTCGGACATGTTTCTGAACTGACGCGAGTGCTTCTGGTGAATACTGGGCAGCATTGCTCTCCATGTATTTCAAAACATACTCGTCTGTATCAAGGATGATGAACCGATGACCAAATACTGGAGAGAAGGTAGCAGTACACTTAGCTTGGTGATGTTCTCTCACGCAATCAGAAGTAAAATAGTATTAACCCTCCTATGATAAATTCACAGTTATGCATTTATGACAGAAACTAATGAGCTTTCTTTAAATGACATACTAATATGCAGTCATTTGCTCAGTATTTACAAAACTTACTGTCGACATCTGTAGCCAACAAATGCAATCAACTTAGAGTTTAATTGATTAGGAAGGCGATTAACACATTATACCATATATACAAGGATAGTAGCTTTATCTCAGTTGCAATACAATCTAATTGCTTCTTACAAGAGTAAAATGAATTAAATTCCAACTAAGAACTCATTCAGGCAGCCAGTAGGAAATTCTGGACTGTATTTAGACCTACCCTCAATCACAGCACCAATGAAGAAGTCACTGGGGCCATAGTAGATAGGGTTGTCCACTGTAGAGTATGGTTTAACAACTTTAGTCCTGCCAAGGTACTTGCCACCAATGATACCAGAATTGCGAACAGGAGGCTCAAAGATACTGATCATGTCAGTAGCTAGAAAGTAAGAGAAGACAAATCTCCGGTCTTTGTCTTCTGGGATGGGGGATTCCTACAAAGGTGAAGAAAAGAGGATATTATGAAGGTTCATGGTCTATGCAGATGTGCAAACTTAAATGCCTACAGGGGCCAGGTATAGGATATAAATGAAGCAGTCTGGGTTCTTACAATATAAACAAACCATCTATGGGGGAACTCTGGTGTCTCTGGGAAGAACATGCCTCATCTAAGGGAGGCTTCCCAAGGGAGGCCGCACCAACGCAACTGTTACCTTGTGAGAATGTAGGCCCAATGTTGCTAGATCTTTCAGTTTTTCAAAAGATAAAAATGTGGATTACTATTTTAAACCTCTGATTTTAAAGTACTGACTCCAACTCTTTTAAAGCACCATGAAGCCCAAACAAACACAGTATACTAGAGCATATATGTGGGCTACATTCTGACCACAGGCTGCTAGCTGAGACCTGTTGGCTGATATTATGTTCAACTTCATGAACACTAAGATGATTAAGTAAGGTTTTGTTTTTTAAGCAAATGTATATACATAATGTAAAAAAAAAATTTAAGAAGAGGGGATAAGAGTAATATAAAATCAAAGAATTGAAAGTGATTCTGAGAAACTACCTTGTAGACAAGACTTTTTCTAAATCAAATTGCAGAGTGATCACACAACCCCTAAGGAAAAAATTCCAACAAACCTTAATACAGCTCTGCTTATTCCTAAAATCCACTCATACTATAACTGTAGCACATCTTCTCATTAAGCCCATGGGATTGTTTGTGTAATAGTTCTTCATCTATTAAAGAAGTCATTAGATTTTTCTCTTAGTGAAATAATCTTCTCATATCATTCCCTCATCTAATAGTTTCCAAATCATTTGGATTGTACACCCATGTAGTAAAAATATAAATGTTAAACAATCACAATATAGTTAATAAAAATCAAATCATATCACTCCTCTGCTCTCAAACCTTCAAAGAATTCTTGTCACACTTAGAATAAAATACAAAGTTCTAAGCAGGGGCATACCAGGGCCATTGGGGGTGACAATGGTAATGGTTTACCATGGCAGGAAAGAGTACTATAAAACTTAAAAAAAAATTATTGTCTTTATTGGGAATGAGGTTTACATTTATAGAAAAGCTGCATAAATATTACAGAGAATTCTCACGCCCCTCACCAAGGTTCTCCTAATGTTAACATCCTATATAGCCATTAGTGCAATTATCTGAACCAGGAAAATAACAATAGTACGATATTAATAAATAAACTACAGTCCTTATTCAAATTTCACCTGTTTCTGACAAATGGTCTTTTTGTTTCAGGATCCCATCCAGGATCCCACATTGCATTTAGTTATTATTTCTCTTTAGTCTCCTCCAATATGTGATAGATAGTTCCTCAATCTGCCCTTCTCTTTCATGACTTTGACACTTTTGAAGACTACTGATCAATTATTTTCTTGAATGTTCCTCATGCATCTCATTTTTGCATTTTTGGCAAAAGTATCCCAGAAAAGATGTCATGTCTTTAGTGTATACCAGGGAGTTTATGAAGTCAATATATCTTATTATGGATGACACTAACCTTGATCACTTGGTTAAGATTTCTGCTGGATTTCTTCCCTTAAAGTTACTGTATTTCCCTTTGCAATTACAAAACATCTTGCGGGAGATATTTTGAGATTATGGGAATCCTGTTTCTCCTCAAAGGTTTTCCCACTAATTTTAGCAGCCATTGCTGGATCTTATCTGCAACCGTGATTACAGCAGTGTGTGCATAATGATAATTTTTCTACTTCCCACTTTTCTTTTACACTTATTAACTGAAATTCTACTGTAGGGAGGAGCCATCCCTTTGGGGAAGAGTATCACTGATGTTGTTTAGAATTACAGGCAAATGATAAGAAGAAGAAACAGACCAACTTTTAGTTGGTTTTATTTTTAAATTCTCTGCAGCTTGTTATCTATTCTTTCTTGTTACCTGGACTGCTCCCATCAGCCCATTCCTCTGGCCTTGTTATACCACTGGTTGCAGAGCCCCGGCTGGCCCCCGACCTGTCATTTCCACCTTTTTGCCCTCCATTCACTGCACACTGTCTCGGTCTTACAGGCAGCTCTCTCAGATATTTCCCTGGCTGGCTCCCTCAGCTATTCCTTTGGTTTCTGCTCTGCTATGACCTCCTCAGAGAGGCTTTCCCCATTCTGCTGATATAAATGAGCCCCTTTCCCATCATTCTCTGTCTTGCCTTATTTTTTACAGCACGTTACTACCTATCCTTATACAATGTATTTATTTGACTAGAATGTAAGCTCCATGAGAGCAAATATTTGTCTATCTTGTTCTCCACTGTACCTTTGGTATCTAGAACCATATCTAGCCCAGAGTAGTCCTTTAATATTTATTGAATGAATTAATAATTAAACATATGTTCTTCTATATAAACATTGTGCATTAAAAGGCACATATAAAAATATCAGAGGCTATAAAATAAATGTACTTATAGTAAATAAAATAAACAGAGGCTGTAATATTTTCTTGACAAACACCACAGATGGTACTGTCTTGTATATCTCTTGGAAGACATTCAGCTGCTTTGAAGATCACAGTTCAAATCATGTTTCTTATGCTTTTCCAAAGCTTTGCCAAGTTTCTCAGCCAGCACTCCACTCTCAGTCCCAGAGAGTTTACCAGCATACTTTTGCTTAGGCACCAATTGCCTATCAGAACTTAGTATACACTGTTTTCTCAGAACACATCCCGTGTCTTTGTCTGACCTCCATGGGACTTAATTGTCTCTGATCATTTCTCTAGCATATTCCCTGCTTTTTGAATTTCCATATATTTTCTTTTGAAGTCCCCACCTCACTCATAAACCTTTTCCCCTTATTGTCAAGCACCCTTTTTCTTCCTCAAGAACTTTTGTAATGAGTCTAACGAATACATTCTCTATTTCATCAAATAGGTCAGGGGAAAACATCTGAAAATTACCATGACCAGAATATCACTTCTTTTTTCCTGCCCACATGAAGATATCCACTATTTCTTTACTAATAGTTCTGTTGGCTTTCTTTTAAATTTTTTTTACTGTGAACAGTAACACAGAGAGAAAACTACAAAAAAACCCAAAACAACAATAAAAATACCAAAATGTATGGCCAAAAGAATTTTAATGAAGTGAACAACCATATAACCACTATCCAGGTTAAGAAACAGAACGCTGACAGAACCTCCCAATCAATATTCTATCCTTCCCCTACCGAACAGGTCATTGCTTTGAATTGTATGGTTTTCTTTAGTTTTGCTACAAAGCAGACATCCATAAAGTTTTGTTTTGTCTGCTTTCTAATCTTCATATAAATGAAATTACATAATATGCATGCATTCTTTTGTGTCTGGATTCTTACATTCAAAATTATGTTGATGTGATTCAGCCATGTTGTTACTAGTAGCTGTAGTTCATTAATTTTCATTGAACAGAAATCAAATTATGACACAAATAGGCCATAACTTATCCAGTCTCTTGTAGTAGACATTTAGGTCTATTTTTGCTATTATGAATTATGCTATTATAAACATTCTTATCTTTTGGTACACATATATTGCACCCTTAGCACAATCTAGTATATTTGATTATGCCAAAGTGTTTTACAAAGTGGGTATACTCTCTTAGTAAAGAGTATGAGAGTTCCTATGGTTCCATATTCTCATCAACATATTAATGATTCTGATGGGTGGGTAGAGGCAACTCACTATGATTGTAATCTGCACTTCTTTAGTTACTAACAAGCAAAGCAACTTCTCATATGTACATATATTTAAAGACAGGGTTTCTGTTGCCTGGGCTGGAGTGCAGTGGCAGGATCATAGCTCACTGCACCTTCGAACTCCTGGGTTCAAGTGATCCTACCGCCTTAGTGTCCCAAGTAGCTGGGACTATAGGCACATGCCACCATGCCCAACTAATTTATTTTTTTATCTTTGTAGAGGTAGGGTCTCATTATGTTACCCAGGCTGCCTTCAAGCGATCTTCCTGCCTCGACCTCCCAAAGTGCTGGGAAAACAGGTGTGAGTCACTGCACCTGGCCCTTCTTATATGTTTAGTTGCCTCTTGGATATCCTCTTTTGTGAAATGCCTGTTCAAGTTTCTTGCTCATTTTTCTAAGTGATTTCAGAGTGTTCTTTACATATTCTGAATATAAGATCTTGGTTGATTTCTGTATTAAACATCTGCTCCCACTTGAAGCTTGCCTTTTTTTACACTCTTAATGCTGTTTTTTGGAAGAACAGAAAGTTTTCATCTTAATGTAGTCAAATTTATCCATTTTATTTTATTTTAATTTATTCAGAGCCTCGCTCTGTTACCCAGGCTGAAGTGGAGAGGCGCAATCTCAGCTCACTGCAACCTCTGCCCCCCAGACTCAAGTGATTCTCCTGCCTCAGCCTCTCAAGTAGCTAGGACTACAGGCATGTACCACCATGCCCAGCTAATTTTTTGTATTTTTAGTAGGGACAGGGTTTCGCCATGTTGGCCATGCTGGTCTCAAATTCCTGAGCTGGGGCAATCTGCCCGCCTTGGTCTCCCAAAGTGCTGGGATTACAGGCATGAACCACTGTGCCTGGCCATTTATCCATTTTTAAAACATGACTGTCTTTTTGTATCCCACTAAATAAATCTTTCCCCACTATAATGTTAAGATTATTTATTGCTAAGAAGTTTTATTGTTTTGCTTTTCACATTTAGATTTTCAATCTACCTAGACTTGATTGCCACTTTTGGTGTGAGATGGAGGTCAAATTTTCTTCTCTTTTGTTACATGAATATCTAATTGTTCTGATATCATTGATTAGAAACATCTTCCTTTCCCAGCCCCTCTGCAGTGCTGTATTTATCATATGTCTTTTCCTGGGCTGTCTATTCTATTCCATTGGTTTGTCTATCCTTGCACCAAAAACATGTTGTTTTAATTACTGTGACTTTTAATACAGAGTGATATTTTGGTGAGCAAAATCCACTGATCTTGCTCTTCTCCAAGAGTATCTTGGCTATTCCTGGTGCTTTGCCTCTCCACTTAAATTACAGAATCAATTTGTCTGTAAAAATAAAAACATTTTTGGATTTTTTGACTGTAATTACTTTTAAACCATAGATCAATTTGGGGAAAATATTTTTATAATACTGAATTTTCTAACCAATGAACATGGTATATCCCTTCATTTATTTAGGTCTTCTTAATTTTCTCTCAATAATATTTTAGGTGTTACATATCTTTTGTATGTAACATATCTTTTGTATGTAACACCTAAAAGATATGTAACACCTAAAGTGTTTTTGTATGTAACATCTACCTGTTACATATCTTTTGTATGTAAAAGATATCACATATCTTTTGTATGATAAAGATATATCTTTTAGGTGTTACATATCTTTTGAATGTAACATATCTTTTGTGTGTAACACCTAAAAGATACGTAACACATATCTTTTGTATGTAACGTATCTTTTGTATGTAACACCTAAAGTATTATACCAAGGAATTTAATTTATACCTAGGAATTTAATATTTTTGATGCTATGGTAAATGGTATTTTTTAACTTTATGTTTTCTTTGTTGCTATTTGTATATTGACTTCCCTAATGTAGAAGGCAGATTCTTTATTTTCTGTATATACAATTGTTCATTTTGGATAATGACAATTTTATTTTCTCCTCTTCAATCAGTATGCTTGTTTATTCACTTCCTGTTTCACTGTTCCAGCTAGGACTTCCAGAACAATGTTGACCAGAAGGGGTGATAGCAGTCTTGCCTTGTTCCTAATCTCAGAAAGTACCCTTTCAACATTTCATCACTAAGTAAGCTGTTTGTAGTAGACTTTTCACCATACCCTCTAACAGATTAAGGAAACTCCTTTTTATTCCTTTTTTTATTATTAAGAGTTTTGTTTTATTTTTTACTTTTTTAAACTTTTATTTTAGGTTCAGGGGTATATGTGAGTTTTATTTTTAAATCAGATTGATTTTAGCAAATGTTCAAAATCTAATTTTTCTCTTTTATTCTGTTAATGTGATGATTTTTCAAAACTGAAACAGACTTTTTTGGCTTATTTCTCATTTTTTGCTGAAAATCTCAATTTTATTCTTTAACATGGTAAACAAAGGGTTTTTAAATTTTTTAAATTGTTTATTTCATTTCATTTCATTTCATTTTTAGACGGAGTCTTGCTCTGTCACCCAGTCTGGAGTATAGTGATGCAGTCTTGGCTCACTGCAACCTCCGCCTCCCGGGTTCAAGTGATTCTCATGTCTCAGCCTCCCGAGTACCTGGGATTACAGGCGCGTGCCACCATGCCTGGCTAATTTTTGTATTTTTTTAGTAGAGATGGGGTTTCAGCATGTTGGCCAGACTGGTCTCAAACTCCTGATCTCAAGTGATCCACCCTCCTTGGCCTCCCAAAGTGTTGGGATTGCAGGTGTGAGCCACTGCTCCCGGCTTAAGTTTAAGTTTCATAATGCCAGTATCTGAAGTCCCTATAGGTATATTCTATAGTCTCTTATTTCTGGTCACTTTATGTTATCTTGTCTTGTTTCTGAACACTGTATTATTAATATTGTTACACTGTATTTTTAAAATTCTAGGAATAAATTGAAGCTGAAAATGATGTCATCTGCAGAGAATTTGTTTGCTTCTGACAGTCACCTGGGGTTATTAGAATCCAGGATCACCTTAATCTGATTTGTAAAACTGAGACAATCAGGGACTATAATTCAAAGACAGACAATAGTCCCTTCAAAGATTAGCTACAGACAGACTGAAGCACAGAGGGTTTACCAGGAGCTTCTGCCTTTGACAGGCCCTAAATAGATTCCAATGTTTGTCTTCACAGGTGGGTCTTCTGAAATCAGCAAATGCGCCTAGCGGAAAAATGGCCCCAAATGTCAGGTTCACTTCTGAGGTTCTCATTGTTTCCCTGGTTCTTGTTCTGTGATTCTTCACATCTTGCTAGTTGTTCAGCACCTTCAAGTGGTAACACACATACACATACACATACACATACATATACATATACGTGCGTGCGTGCGCGCGCACACACGCACACACACACACACACACACACACACACCCCTCAGCAAGAGGGCTGATCCAAATTATCCGGTCTATCATGGCTAGGAATAGAAGTCCTCTGCAAACGCTTTAACTTTTTGTGATTTATCATGTTTGACCAGGTTGTCTGTGAGTACAGAAGGCTGCAATCAAAAGAAATTTATCCTTTCTCCTTAGTTAGCAATATCTAACACTATTCATAGCCATTTTTGTAATCAACTTTGTATTAATTTTTCCAGGTTTTTCATGTATCAAAGGTAAGCTTACAATTTTGCAGTTTACAAACCCATATGAGTTCCTTTCCCTTTTCTAATCCTAAGTATGAAACTAGTTCTTCATCAAAAGAATACTGGGTTGAAAGCCAGAAGGCTGAGTTCTAGTCCTACCCCTGTCTAAGCAGCACTGGATCTGGGACAAGATAACTAACCTTTCTGTTTCTTAAGTTTTGAAACATAAAATGGGTAAAATATTGTATTGCCTTACTCATGGATAATGTGTGCAGAAATAAATTATTTTGCCTACTGAACGAGCAGTTAATGAGTACCTATAAAGTCTAGAAAGACATGATTCCTGCCCTTAAGGAGTTATAGTTACCATATCATAATTTGACAAGGCGCTTGAATTTTAACAGTAACTGAAAGAATCTAGTACTACAAAAACTTTTTTGGTCAGAATTCTTATGGAGAGTGCTCTAGTTGGCCTACATTTTGCTGTTCTGTTGTTTTCTTTAAAAATTTTGTTTTTAGCCAGGACTCCCTTTTTATTTAAAGCTTTGTACAATCATTTTCTAAAATCTATTATTCAGTTGTCTTTACCTTAGTTTTTATCATTTTAAAAAACATGTATGTAGTTTGAAAAGTCACCTGACACCTCCTACCCCCAGCTCCTAATTCCTATTCCCAGATATAACTTATTTCAACTTCTGCTATTTATGTCCATATTTCTAAAAAAATGGTTAGGTTCCTAGTCTACATTTTTTTTCCATTTTAAAGACCTTATACTTTGAATTTCTATCAATAATTTATCTCATACAATTCAGCTAATTAATGGGATATGCAGAACTTGAGTGTATGTCTATTTCCAACTGCATGCTCTTAACTATTAGTCACATAACTTCTCAAGATATCTGGCAAGATATCACAGGTAAATTACTAAGACATGGTCCCTAACCTCAAGGAAATCACAGTATATGAAAAAGCCACACAGATACACACATGGTTTGAATATTAAGCAATTTCATAGTTACTTAATAAAAGAGGCAAAAGGTCTGTCAACATTTGAGGTGTTAAGAGTGAGAGATTAATGATCTAAGAAAGATTACTGGGAAAGACAGGACTTGATCTAGGTCTTAGCTCAGGGGCACCATACTTAATACTATCCAACCTCCCTGAAGGCTGGGTACTAGATACAATGGTTGGCTGAGTCAACACATAACTCTGACAGCTGTTAATCTATAGCTTACAGACAAAATAAACAATCATACGCAGTACTGAGATAGAAGAGAATCTTTAGTATATAAAAATTAGCCTCACCAGTGCAGCCAAATAACGAAGCACCTTGTTATCATTCACCAGCATTTTAATAACATCTTTTTTTGGAGCTTTTGGAATGAGAGCAAAGCAATTCTGAGCAGAATCTTCCACTAGTCCAAAACCATTATAAGGAGGCAACTCCTGGAGATATATAGGAAGCAAGACGTAAGGCAAATGCTACTTGTGTTAAAATTACATTAAAGATAACTGTAAGTTTAACGAAAAAAACTCTAGAAAATACTTATTCAAATATATTTTCTATATAAACAAATACAGTCAGAAAAAACAACTTATCCCCTTCCTCTTTGTGGATTTTGCATCAAGTTCAGTGATCACAGAAGTAACTGATGATGCTCTAAAGTAACTCTCAGGGCTAGAGAGAAACTATTGCTGATGTAAACTGACCCCTTACTACAAAAGCAGGACCTAGTCCCACCTCAGTCCCAATGCAAATGACCCTGTAGTCATCCTAGCATGGGTCTGTGTATGACTTCTTTGCTCTAGGATGTGCACCTTACCCTAGCAGACCCGGAAACTGTTTCCTCAGTTCACCCAAAGTAAGAGAGAGAGAGAGGGAGGGGGGGAAGGGAGGGAGTGAGGGAGGGAGGG
The DNA here is from genome assembly GCF_000951035.1 of Colobus angolensis palliatus. NCBI lineage: Eukaryota > Metazoa > Chordata > Mammalia > Primates > Cercopithecidae > Colobus > Colobus angolensis. The sequence continues at coordinate 4,595,261 of NW_012118599.1, forward strand.
AGGGGGAGTGGGGGGAGAGAGAGAGAGTGAGTGTATGTGTGATAGGGGAAAGGTGGTAAGAACTTGATTCAAGCGACTTTTTCTCCTACTTACATCCATATTTCTAACCTTTTTATTTCTTGATTTCTGCCTCACAGAACAGGATGACAGCTATAGTTTTCTGAGAACTCAGATCTCTTGTCCACACAGGACCCCCTTTCTTCATGAAAAAGTTCAATTTAGGAAATTACCTTTCAGATACAAAGGTTATTTAATGAGTTTGCGTGAAGATATAGGTTGAGCTTGTATGTTTCATTTAGGCTCCATGAAGAGCCTGAAGCATCACTGTAGGATGCTAAGATTTATTTCCCTAAGAACTTCAGGTCAAAGACTAAGTCTTCCTCCTCCTCATCTAATGATAGGCAAACATCAGCAGGGTTATTTATTCCTGACTCCTCTTTGCTATGCTTTCTCAGGAAATTCAGCTTGTAGCACACATTTTCTCTTGTATATACCTCCACAAAATCTTTTTATGTATTATTTTCAGGCACTTTAACAAGTAAGTCCATATAGTCCCTAGTACCATCTATAACAGAGTATTTCTTCAACAACAAAGGACTATTAAGTTTGTCCATGGCGTACTACTTGGAACACTGACCCCAAAGTCACTAGTTGGGACTGTAGTTAATGTGATAGTCATGGCTAGAATATGACTAGTAGATTTAGCAGATGGAAAATGACCTAATTTGCTTCAATTGCAAAACCACTACTCAGTGAATGTACATGTTACTATGGGCAGAGGAACCCTGAGCTGATGGCCTACGTGCTAAGCAGTTGAGTTTTCTCTGGAGGCTAGGCAGAAACTGCAAAGTGGTGGTATCTGAACTTGCTTTGCACTTGTACCAACAACACACAATGAGAGCATCCTGGCTGGGGGTGCCAGTAGGGAGGTCACTGAGGGTTGAGGATTTTGCAATAAGAAGGTAGCTATAAAGCCTCTGGGCCTTCTTCTCAAATTCCTATTGTATTTTAACAGATTACCTGTTTTTCCTGAATATACCTCACTTTCCCTGCCTGGATTAAAGACCTTCCCTAAATATCAGTCCATATTCATGGTATCCTGGCATCTTGCTTCTCATACTTCAAGCTACTGCTTGGGTGGGTCCTGTTGTAAACTAGATGAACACTCATCTGACTATGGATATCATCACTCCTAGATACTCCTGCTCATATGATCCACTTACCACAGTTTCTGTCTGGACATCTTCAACTGAGCAAGTAGTATACATAGAACCCAAGAGTACCACAACCTTCAGATACTGCTTTCAGGAGCAGTCTCCACAGCAGATTAGCTTTCCTAATTCTGGTTTCTTTCTTTTCCCTACCAGTATGCCTCCAGATGGAGCCAGCCTGAGAGAAAACACATCTGGCTATTGCATTTATGTTTACTTATTCCTGATCTAGCAGAGAAGCTTGACTTACAAGTGCCATGCCTCTCGAATTGAATATATCCATTTCATATCTACTTCTATCCCTCCATTGGCTTGGCTCTAGCTTTATCCCTCTAGACTCTGCTACAAATTCCTATCCCTGGTTTCCATTTATGTTATTTAGGGTTAAAATTACTGAGGTGTAATGACTAAAAAGTGTTTGCTGATTAGTAATCGGCATTCTATTTGTCTCCAACAAATTTCATGGACAGATGAAATTTGTTTACTATAGAGCTATTTATTATAGAGAAAGTATGGGAAAGAAACTGACCAAATACTGTAATTAATGTGCCAAATGTATAGATGTTTTATTATATAAAATTAGTTTTATTACACAAAGTGGCTGGGATAGAGCAAAATAACCAACTAAAATCTACAGTAGATCTTCAGTTCCCTCTGCTCTTTATACAGGGCTTCCCTCTCTTTTCTTTACTTCAAGATAGGTTAGGAGAAAAAAAAAAGATGATAGTAATAAGGATGGGGAACAGAGGTATTCTAAGACTCAAAAGCTTTCATCGGCTCAAAAGATAGATCAGGCCAGTGCAGTGACTCATGCCTGTAATCCTGGCACTTTGGGAGGCCAAGGTGGGTGGATCACCTGAGGTAGGGAGTTCCAGAACAGCCTGGCCAACATGGTTAAAACCCGTCTCTACTAAAAATACAAAAATTAGCTGAGTGTGGTAGCACGACCTGTAGTCCCAGCTACTGGGGAGGCTGAGGCATGAGAATAGCTTGAACCTGAGAGGTGGAGGTTGTAGTGAGCCAAGACTGCACCACTCACTCCTGCCTGGGAGATAAAGCAAGACCCAGTCTTTAAAAAAAAAAAAAAAATAGGTCAAAGTCCTTTCACTAAGCAAAGGGCATCACTGTGTTGCAATCTCTCACTACTCTACCTCCTGGTTAGACAACCATCCTTATCTATAAACTGAAGAGGTAAAATAGTTCCCTTGATCAAAATCTAAATCTGATCCCATGCTATTTTCCCCTATATACTGCATCAACTGCTGCCAAAAAACTTAGGGGCAGAGGGTTTATCATAATGATTTTTCTTTTCACAATCCATATACACCAGGAGAGGGTTTATCATCATTCTTAATCAATGAACACATCATTGATAAAGAAATCTATCAGAGAAAAAACTGACAGCAAGAGGTATTATCACCCACACTTCCTTCCAGAAATTGTATTGCCTCTGGGAACTCATAGCATACCAAAATCCAAATCCTTCTTTGTAATTGTTTCTATAAAACATTGTTTCTAAAAGTTTTGCCTAAGACACCACTTCTTTTTTGCAGAACACCTTCATAGCCAATTTTCTTCAGTCCAGTTCAAGAAACATATACCTCCTATTTTTTAGGCACTGTATTAGGTACTAGGAGAGAAAGATGAGTAGGACATAGTCTCCGGCCTCAAGGGAGTTACAATCTAGTACAAAAGATTCACTAGCAGATAATTTAATATAATAGAGAAGTGCTAGTGGATGGAGGCAGAGAATACCCCAGGAATAGAGAGGAAAGGCTTTTAGCCCTATGGAGGCAGAGAATACCCCAGGAATAGAGAGGAAAGGCTTTTAGCCCTACCTGGATCTTTAGAAAACACTTCTTGGAGAGGAAGCCTACACTGGGTATTGGAGGATAAAAAAGAGCTGCATGTAAGAACAGAAAAGTGGTTCAAGGAGGAAGAGCACAAGCAAAAGTTCCTGGGAGTAAAACAAGATGCTGTACTGGCAGAACCACAGAACTCAGTACGACTGGAGGCCAAGTGCAAGCAAGAGGAGCAGCTGTTGGAGGGGAAGGCAGGGCCCTGGCTGGAAGGATTCAATCATTTCATCATTTTATTCATGCCTTTCTTTTGAGGAGAAAGGGCCCAGTGATATTTTACACACACAGTAGTCTTTTAATTTATGAATGGGTGTATTTTAATTATCTTTTAATTGTATGAATAGATGTATTTTCATACATCCATTTCATGAATGGATATCATTTATTTTGTCAATCTCCTCACACTTTTTTTAATAAATAATGCTACAATACACATTCTTCCACATGTTTTTAGAGTCCCCAAAGTATATTTCTAGGTAAAAGACATGAGATACATCTATATCTATATATCATAATATAAACTATATTATGTATGTGTCCTATCATCATATATATCCAATATCATATATATTATAAACCATAATGAGTTATAATATATATATCGAAACAGATATATCTATGTATTTTTTGAGACAGACTCTCATTCTGTTGCCCAGGTTGGAGTGCAATGACGTGATCTCAGCTCACTGCAACCTCCATCTCCCAGGTTCAAGCAATCCTCGTGCCTCAGCCTCCCCAGTAGCTGGGATTACAGGTGCGCACCACCACACCCGGCTAATTTTTGTATTTTTAGTAGAGACAAGGTTTCACCACATTAGCTAGGCTGGTCTCTAACTCCTGACTTCAAGTAATCCACCTGCCCTGGCCTCCCACAGTGCTGGATTACAGTCGTGAGCCACTGTGCCCGGCCAGAAAAAATATATGTTATTTATTTATCAAAATAAAATAGACAACAAATTGCCCTTCAGGAAGTTTACTCTGATTGGCTTTCCCATAAACAGTATATGAAAATTCCCATTTCTTCATATAGGGCAAACACTGAATATCGTGAATCTTTTAAAATTGAACAGATGCAAAAACATCATTATTTTCATTCTATTTCATTGATTATCAGTTACATTAAGGGTCTTTTCATAATTTTTTTGCCATTTGCATTTCTTCTTTTCTGAACTACTGTATTACATATACTTTGTCCATTATTTATCAAATATTTGCATAGAAGTCTTTTTTCTTTTTCTTAAATTTCTACCTCAAAAAATTAGTTTTCTCACCACACTAAGAAGTACTACCTGATTACCTGTTTTACCGGAGGTGGTTCCTGCTTGTTCACATCAATACATGGTAAATCAGTGATTCCAAACTTCTCTTTGTAATACCGTCGAGTAAATGGATCACAATCATAAATGAAGAAAGTTCTCCCAAGGATGGTGAGTGACTTCCCAACAATGAAGTCTTTAGCAGTATACCATTCCAACACTTCTTGGTCAGAGATTTCCAGCACACACTGAGGGAAGTTCTCTAATATAAGATGGTGTTAGAGAGAAAAGAAGAAGGAATGAGTGTGTCAAGAAAGACTTGACATACAACAACCATTCTTGAGAACCTGAGGGAGTGCAGTCTTTTGCTCTGGTCAAGAGTCAGGGTCTCCCCTACATTCCCACTAGAACACATGGCTGTGTATATCCATCTGTTGATAGGACACATACATAATAAAGTTTTTGTAAAGTCTCTCTCCCATATTCGGCTCAAACTATCACTACAAATCACTAATTTTAGCAAATTAATGCTTAGAAGAAATCACTACAGGAGGAAAGAACAAATGTCCTTCTATAAGGGTAAAGTCTTAGGTCTAGGAAAGATCGAAGTCATTTAGCTCAATTTCCCACCTGTTTATCCATTCATCCAACAATTACTAGTGACCATCATGTATTAGGTGCACTGCTAAACACTGGGATTACAATAATTAACACTGTAGATACAATTCCTGACTTCATGGAGAAAATATTCTGTTTAGGGAGACAGATACTAAAAAATTATATAAATAGTGGTTTCATTTCAGTTGTAATCACTGCTATTAGGACACTGTAAGCTAGTCCTGGAGACAGGAGGCAGGGACAGTCAATGAGATGATGACAATACATTCATGTGGGAATAAATAATTTCCAAATGTAGAATCAATCTTGCATTTGTGAAATAATTCCAGTCTTGTCTTAACTGTTTCATGAGAACTAAGAATTAACTTGTTTAAGATTGATTCCCTGGGCTGGGCACGGTGGCTCACGCCTGAAATCCCAGCACTTTGGGAGGCTGAGGTGGGCGGATCACGACGAGGTCAAGAGATCGAGACCATCCTGGCCAACATGTGAAACCCCGTCTCTACTAAAGATATAAAAAATTAGCCAGGCATGGTGGCGGGCATCTGTAGTCCCAGCTACTTGGGAGGCTGAGGCAGGAGAATCGCTTGAACCTGGGAGACGGAAGTTGCAGTGAGCTGGGATTGTCCTCCAGTCTGGCGATAGAGTGAGACTTCGTCTCAAGAAAAAAAAAAAAAGAAACCAAAAAAAAAAAAAAAAATGGTTGATTACCTGCAGCTTGGCATCCAAGGAAATCTTAAGAGTCAATCAGTTCTAGTAGAGTGCCACATCCTATAGTTGTAACCACAAAGCTTTGGCACAGAACCCTGATCACAACGGGGATGAAAAGTAGGCTGATGTTCTCCTAACTGGTAATTACTAAGATTGAAAAACAGGAATAAGGCTAACTTTCTGCTATAACAGGCATAAAATTTGAACTCCGGCCCTTGATCATGGCAAAGGAGGGCCTGCTATTTCCCTAATAATGCATCTTATTAATAAAAGTTCTACAGTCCAAGGGATCCTTCTCCCTATGTCTGCTCCCAACCCTACTACCTCCCTTTGAGCTTCCCCAGGAAGTGATGGGCAATGGGTGACACAGCTTCTGACTATATGTACTTCCCTTAGTACACAATATTCCAGCAGATCTGGTATATGTATGTGTGCTGTCCAGTCATCTGCCTTTGTTTGCTCAACAAATTATTTTTTCATATAATGCTGGATCTGGTTTACTGATATCTTGTTTAGGATTTTTGCATATATCTGCTTAATTGAGAATGACTGTAGGTTTTCTTTCTCATGGTGACTTTGGTTTCACTGGCCTTTTTAAATGAAAGAATTAAGAAGTTCTCCTTCTCTCTAAAAGGGTTTGTGTTAAGCTAAGAATTATCTGTTCTTTAAATATCTGTCAAAAATCTTCTGTAAAATGATCTGGATCTGCTGGCTTTTTTGTGGGAAATGTTTAAACTAAATCTATTTCTTTAATGTTGAAGATATTTGGTTTTCTATTTCTTCATAAACAAGTTATACTTTTTTAAAACTGCTCATTTTGGCTGGGCACGGTGGCTCACACCTGTAGTCCCAGCACTTTGGGAGGCTGAAGTGGGCGGATCACGAGGTCAAGAGATCAAAACCATCCTAGATAACACAGTGAAACACCGTCTCTACTAAAAATACAAAAGAAAAAAAAAATTAGCTGGGTGCGGTGGCAGGCGCCTGTAGTTCCAGTTACTCGTGAGGCTGAGGCAGGAGAATGGCATGAACCCAGGAGGCGGAGCTTGCAGTAAGCCCAGATCACACCACTGCACTCCAGCCTGGGTGACAGAGCGAGCCTCCATCTCAAAAACAAAAACAAACAAAAAACTGCTCATTTTACCTAGGTTTTTAAATTTATTGGCATAAAGTTGTATTATTCTTTTATTTTATGTTTAATAGTTATGGCATTTTAAAGAATGCTTCTTCTTTTTTTTTTTTTTTTTGAGACAGAGTCTTGCTCTGTTGCCCAGCCTGGAGTGCAGTGGCACGATCTTGGCTCACTGTAACCTCTGCCTTCCAGGTTCAAACGATTCTCCTGCCTCAGCCTCCCAAGTAGCTAGGACTACAGGTGTGTAGCACCACACTGGGCTAATTTTTGCATTTTTAGTAGAAATGGAGTTTCGCCACATTAGCCAGGCTGGTCTCAACTCCTGACCTCAAGTGATCCGCCTGCCTTGGCCTCCCAAAGTGCTGGGATTACAGGTGTGAGCCACTGTGCCTGGCCTCTTCTTTTATTTTTAATATTGTGTATATGTGTCTTCTTTTGTTTATCCCTTCATAAATCTTGTCTATAGTTTGTCATTTTATTAGTCCTTTCAAGGAAACGACTTTTGACTTGACAAATCTTCTCTGTTACCTTTGTTTTCAATTTCATTATTTTCAGACTCTTATTTTATGATTTCCTTCCTTTTAATTTCTTAATATTTTAATTTTTAAATTCTTTAGATTTCTAACTTTTTAAGAAATATGCCCAACTTATTGTCATCTTTCTTCTTAGTAAGCATTTAAAGCTATATATTTTCCTCCAAGTACCTCTTTTTTTTAGAGTTTTAAGAGTCTTTGCTACCATTCAGTTCTAGGTATTTTCTGACAATATTTTTTTTAACTCATGGGTTATTTGAAAATATGCTTTTCAATTTCCAAATACATGGTTTTTTTCACGTTATATTTCCAAAACTGACTTCTAACTTAATTTTGTTGAAATCAGAAAGTATGGTATACAATAGCTAGCCTTAAAAATTCTTAAGACTGAGGCCGGGCGCGGTGGCTCAAGCCTGTAATCCCAGCACTTTGGGAGGCCGAGACGGGCGGATCACGAGGTCAGGAGATGGAGACCATCCTGGCTAACACGGTGAAACCCCGTCTCTACTAAAAACTACAAAAAACTAGCCGGGCGAGGTGGCGGCGCCTGTAGTCCCAGCTACCCGGGAGGCTGAGGCAGGAGAATGGCGTGAACCTGGGAGGCGGAGCTTGCAGTGAGCTGAGATCCGGCCACTGCACTCCAGCCTGGGTGACAGAGCGAGACTCCGTCTCAAAAAAAAAAAAAAAAAAAAAAAATTTTTAAGACTGATTTTTACAGATATTTGTGTTTGAAAAGAATGATAATCTTCTAGGTGTTGGGTAAGTATATACATATTTATTAAATGAATAATAAGTATGTTATTAAAGTCTTATATATATGTTTATTGGTTTGTCTTTTTGATATAATAACTATTGAAAGAAATGTTTTAATGGCTCAAACTATTATGGTGTATTTTTCCAGTCTCATTCAATAATGGTGCTATGAATTTTTCCTATATTTTGAATCCATGTTACTAACTGCATTTAAGTTTAGAATCATTATATTTTCCTAGTAAATAAAATATTCTTGCAATAGGTAATGATCCTCTTCATGTCAATCAAAGCTTTTTGCCCAAATGTCTATTTGTATTATACTAATATAGCTTCATCAGTTTTTATACTTCATCAGTTTCTTTTGATACTTATTTGTCTATCTTTTTAAAGATATGTGCCTATACCTTAAGTATGTTTTTAAAAACGCTTTTATATATTGTTGGTGGGAGTGTGAATGAGTTCAACCACCATGGAAAGCAGTGTGGTGATTCCTCAAAGACCTAAAAACAGAACTACCCATTCGACCCAGCAATCACATTACTGGGTATATCCCCAAAGGAAGATAAATCATTCTATCATAAAGAAATGCAAGTGTATGTTCACTGCAGCACTATTCACAATAGCAAAGACATAGAATCAACCTAAATGCCCATCAGTGACAGATTGGATAAAGACAATGTGGTATATATACACCATGGAATGCTATGCAGCCATAAAAAAGAATGAGATCATGTCCTGTGCAGGAACATGGATGCAGCTGAAGGCCATTATCTTTAGCAAACTAATGCAGGAACAGAAAATCAAGTACCACATGTTCTCACTCATAAGTGGAAGCTAAATGATGAGAACACATGGACACACGGGAGGGAACAATATACACTGGGGTCTATTGGAGGGTGAAGGGTGGGAGGAGGGAGAAGATCGGGAAAAATAACTGATGGGTACTAGGCTTAACACCTGGGAGACAAAATAATCTGTACAACAAACCCCCATGACACAAGCTCACCTATAAAACAAACCTGCACATGTACCCCTGAACTTAAAATAAAAGTTAAAAAAACAACATTTTTCAAAACTTGTTATGTATTTAATCCTATCACCCTTTCCTATGCTATTACTGTAATACATTTTGGTTCTATTTGATATTTTTAACTCTCACAAATTCAATATTGTTCTTTTAATTTGTATAGTTAATAATTATTTAGATTTACCCACACTTTGCTATTTTCTTTATTCATGACTTCTTGTATCTTAGACCTTACTTCTGCAATCATTTTCTTTCCATTTGAAGTATACTCTAGAATTTTCCCAGTAAGGATCTGTTGTTAGTAACATCTGTTTGCCTGGAAATGTATTTCACCTTCTTCCTGAAAGACAGTTTCTCTAGGCATTAAATTCCATTTTTTCTCAGCATTCTGAAGATATTACTTCACTGTCTTCTGGTAATCACTGTTGCTATGGAAGTCAGTTGTCATTCTAACTGCCATCCTTGTATGGGTTCCCTTTTTATTTGGAGCTGCTTTCATGATCTTTTTGAATCTAGTGTTCTTACATTTGACTATGACATATCTAGATATGAATTTATATTTTTACTACTTTACTGAGGTGTAATTGACTACAAGCTGCACATTTTTAGAGTATACAATTTTGATGTTGCTTGACATATGTATTTACCCATGAAACCATCATTATAATCAAAATAATAAACATACCTATCACATCCAAAAGTCTCCTCATGCCCTTTTATAATCTAACTCACTTTCTCACCATCCTCATGCAATCATTGATCTATTTTGCTTATTTATATTGTGTTTTCAATAATTTTACAACAATGGAATTATAAGGCATGTATTTTTGTCTGAATTCTTTCTCTTAGCATAGTTACTTTGAGAATCATTCATGTTGTTTCATACATCAATAATTGTTTTATTTTCAGTAGTATTCCAAAGTACTGATATACAATAATTGTTTATTCACTAACTGTTGATAGACATTTGCATTCTTTCCAACTTTTGGCTATTACAAAAAAAGCTGCCATAAACTTTCACATAAGTTTCTGTGTGGACATACGTTCTCCTTTCTCTTGGCAAATACCCAAGAAAAGAATGGCTGGTTTGTATGGTAGATATATATGCAATTTGAAAAAACAAACTGTCATGCTATTTTTCAAAGTGGTTATTTCAGTTTACCTTCCAATAGCAGTGTATGAAATTTTCAGCCGCTTTACATCCTAGTCAACACTTGGTATGGTCAGTCTTTATAATTTTGGACATTCTAGTAGGTATACAGTAGTATCTTACATGGTTTTAACTTGCATTTCTCTAATAAGTAACTATGCTAAATGTCTTTTTGTGTGCTAACTTGTCATACATGCATGCTTTTGGTGAGGTATCTATTCTAATCCTTTACCTATTTTTTTTATTTGGGTTGTTTTACTAAGTTTTAAGAGCCACTTTATATATCCTATGACAAGTACCTTGTCAAATATGTTTTACAAATATTTTTCCCAATCTTTAGCTTCTCCTTTCACTTTCCTAACAGTGTCTTTTGGAAAGCAAAACTTTTGTTATTTATTTATTTATTTTTAAATTTTAGACTCGGGGGGTACATGTGCAGGTTGGTTACACAGGTATATTATATGATGCTGAAGTCTGAGCTTCTATTGATCCTGTCACCCAAATAGTGAACAGAGTACCTGATAGGTAGTTCTTCAATCCTTGCCCCTCTCCCTTACTTCTTCCTTTTGGAGTCCCTCGTGTCTATTGCTCCTATCTTTGTGTCCATGTGTACCCAGTGTTCTGTTTCTGTGTTAATTCACTTAGTATAATGGCCTCTACCTGCATCTACATTGCTGCAAAGAACATGATTTTATTTTTTATGGCCATATAGTATTCCATGGTGTATATGTACCATTAATACATTTTCTTTATCCAATCCACCAATGATGGGCACCTGCGTTGATTCCATGTCTTTGCTATTGTGAATAGTGCTGCAATAAACATGAGTGCAAATATCTTTTGGATAGAACAATTTATTTTCTTTTGGGTATATACCTAATAATGGGATTGGTGTAGTTCTATTTTTGGAGAAATCTCCAAACTGCTTTCCTCAGGGGCGGAATTAGTTTACATTCTTGTCAAGAGTGTATAAGCATTCCCTTTTCTCTGCAACCCTGCCAACATCTGTTATTTTTTGACTTATTAATAATAGCCATACTGACTGGTATGATTGCATCCCACTGATGATTAATGATGTTGGGCATTTTAAAAATGTTTGTTGTCCATTTGCATGTTTTCTTTTGAGAAGTGTCTGTTCATGTCCTTTGCCTACTTTTCAATGGGGTTATTTGGTTTTTTTCTTGTTGATTTAAGTTCCTTATAGATTCTGGATATTAGACATTTGTGAAATGCACTGTTTCAAATGTTTTTTCCCATTCTGTAGGCTGTCTGTTTCCTCTGTTGATAGTTTCTTTTGCTATGCAGAAGCTCTTTAGTTTAATTAGGTCCCAATTGTCAATTTTTGTTTTGATTACATTTGCTTTTTTTTCCCCCTGTTCTGAGACAGGGTCTCACTCTGTTGCCCAGGTCTACGATCCATTTGGGGTTAACTTTCACGTATGGTGAGGTAAGGGTTGAAGTTTATTCATTTATTTACTTTTGCATATGGCTATTGAATTGTTCCAGCACATTTTGTTAAAAAGACAATCATTTCTCCACCTAATTGCTTTTTTACCTTTGTCAAAAATCATATGACCTCATATGTGTGCATCTATTTCTGGACAATGTATTCTATTTCATTGATCTGTATGTTGATCTCATCAGATTGTAAAGTCTTTGAGATATGGGGCTTATAGTAGTTTCAGATCTCCATTGTCTAGCATGGTGTTTTCTTCATCTATATGGATGTTCAATTATTATTATTTGAATGACTGAGTGAGTCAATAAAGACGCACAGAAAGTGAGGAAAAACATCCAACTTTCTGGAACACTGAAGGTCCAAGGGGTGTTCAAGATTCACCTAACAGGCAAGGGCAAGATCAAACTATGAAAGCCACTCTGAAGGATAACTGACATATTTAGACTTTCAGAACCTGGTTCCTTGGGTTCAAGAGCTGAGTAGAAAGCTTTTGGTAAACCAAAAAATGTCCCATTTTGACATTACCTGCCACCTATTGGTAATATGCAATTGTGCTTGACAAAGAAATAACTTTCAGAATTTCTGATATTTTAACTTCATCCATTATAAATATATAATTTTGATTCATCTTAGCTACTTAACAGGAGGCCCTGGTTGAGAGGACTTTTGAAAGTTACTCCCACAATTTCCTATTACTGTCTAACACAAACTCTGCCTAGCCACCATCTCTTGGACGCCCCCAAACATGCCATACTTGTTCCTAATTCCCAACCTTTGTTCTTGTTCTTCTTTCCAGTGTGCCCTTTGTTCTCTGCCATTCTAAATCTGGGTCCAATCCCAGCACTTTCACAAAGACTTCTTTAGTTTTTCAGGCCCACACCTTTCTCCTTCTGACCTCTGTCTGCATGACTTAACTAATTACATAATTAGATAATCTGGTATACTCGTGTTATTACTTAACAGCTTTATGTATTTTATATGCCTTGTCTTCTTAATGATACTAGAAATGACTGAAAGATAGGATTCTAGGAATGGGAGTTACATTTTGTCCTCCATAACACTTAGCACGTGAAATGGTTCCCATAGAAGTTACTTACATCCTGTTTAATTGAATTTAATAAAAATCACCCATTGGATAAATGCCTTTGAGAGTCAGTTAGACATCATTCTTTTAACACTACCATTCTAGTTAAAGGGATTATGTCGCTGATGGAAACATAGCCTTTTCTGTACCTCATGACTGATACCTTTTTTTCTTTTTTTGAGATGGAATCTTGCTCTGTTGCCCAGGCTGGAGTGAAGTGGCACAGTCTCCGCTCACTGCAGCCTCTGTCTCCTGGGTTCAAGCAATTCTCCTGCCTCAGTCTCCTAAGTATCTGGGACTACAGGCACCTGCCACCATGCCCAGGTAATTTTTGTATTTTTAAGTAGAGACGGGGTTTCATCATGTTGGCCAGACTGGTCTTGAAGTTCTGACCTCAGGTGATCCTTCTGCCTTGGCCTCCCAAAGTGATGGGATTATAGGCATGAGCCACAGCACCCAGCCTGTTTCCTACTTTTGAAAAGAACCCTATATATGTCACCAGGTTGCCTCTCCACACAACTTTGATAAAAATTTTTAATTGGGAAATTATAGAAGAGGATAATTATATATTAAGTTTTCAATATAGGTCACATTGATAAGGCAGAGACAAACCTGGAATCTGTCATTTAAAGGGATTTAGTTTCAGTGAGACTTTTCATGCCACCTTGAATATACTCCTATTCATTTTCTTTATCTATTGTAAATCTAATGTTTGTTAGCTCTGAACTGCATGGATTTCAGGCTTGTTTTAGCATTCTGAAAGGCCAAAATTAGTATATTAGTCCCATTGTCACTGAACTCTAAGACGGTTCTACAGAGAACTGATTATAAGAATATGTATAGTAGGTAGAAGCCAAACTATGTTGAACTAGGGCACAGATCCAGTTGTTTCTACTTGAGCATACAAGTTGAATTAGCAGTTATTTTCATTTAAAAAATATATATATATAATATAAACTTTCCTAATTCCAAAATGATGACAATTTTCACTCCCTTTTATCCTTTTCCCCAATCTCATTCTCCTCCCCTCACACGCAATCATTCTAATGCAGCTATGTGACTGAATGTGTCCTATGTGTACTATGTTTTGCATGTGTTACAGCATTATATATCTAATTTTATGTATTTTTCCTACACAGCATTATGTTTTAAGATCCATCCACTTGCTTTCTGGAAACATCTTGTTTACTGCTTCTAACTACTGTATATTAATCAAAATGTACCTTCACTACATTCTGCTTATCCATTCTTTTAATGATGGGAACCTCCAACTCCTTGCCCACAAATAATAATGCATTTTTATAAAAGAGCACTGTGCAAGAGAAGCAATACATGTGGACAGGTTGAATTTATCCTCAGACTACACGTTTATTTATAACATCTAACGTAGATAAATTTCTTGCTCAATACCTGAAATTTCTTTTTCTATTTTTTTTTTTTTTGAGACAGAGTCTCGCTCTGTTGCCCAGGCTGGAGTGCAGTGGTGCGATCTTGGCTCACTGCAACCTCCACTTCCCAGGTTCAAACAATTCTCTCCCTCAGCCTCCTGAGAAGCTGGGACTACAAGCGCCCACCACCACACCCAGCTAATTTTTTGTATTTTTAGTAGAGACGGAGTTTCACCATGTTAGCTAGAATGGTGTCGATCTCCTGACATCATGATCCACCCACCTCGGCCTCACAAAGTGCTGGGATTACAGGAGTGAGCCACCCCAACGCCCAGCCCCAATACCTGAAATTTCTTATATCCTAATTCCCAAAAAATATAGTAAAAAGAAAAAAAATCAATGAACACATTTACAGAATTCTGTCAGCCACCCAAACATGAGAGTTGTCAGTCATTACATGTGACCAAGATGACATTATTCTAAGTGAAATGTAAAAACTACTAGAACAATAACTAAAGCAAGCCTACTCATCCCAGGAAATAGTGAACAGCAGATATCTGCTGCCATTTTGTTGCACTGCCACTCTCAAACATGGTAGGTAACTTTTTTTCTTTTTCTTGAGATAGGGTCCCACTCTGTTACCCAGGCTGAAGTGCAGCAGCACAATCACAGCTCACTGCAGCCTCGACCTCCCAGGCTCAGATGATTCTACCACCTCAGCCTCCCAAGTAGCTGGGAATACAGGTGTGCGGCACTAAGCACGGCTAATTTTTGTATTTTTTGTAGGGATGGGGTTTCATCACATTGCCCAGGCTGGTCTCAAACTCTTGGGCTCGAGCAATCCACCCACTTCAGTCTCCCAAAGTGCTGGGATTACAGGAGTGTGCCATCGTGCCCAGCCCATGCTAGGTAATTTTAAACCAGCAAAGAATGAGCTGGGTTTGACACAATGGACCTCACCTCTATGAGTCACAGACATGCCTTTTCCAATCTCAAGTTAAACCACATAGAAACTTCCTGTTTAGGAAGTAGTTGAAGTGAGAAGCAAAGTCAGGAAAGCATATAAAGAAAGGCTAAGCTTTCATTCACATCCTTGAATGAAAACAAGCCTGTTTGAAAAATGCATTAAAAATCTAATATTAAATCATTTCAGTTCAGAAACCTTGTTCCACTGCACTTTAAATAAACTCCCCACTGTTGTTTTGGTTTTGTTTCTTTGACCTGGGTACCAGACTGTCTTGGGGACATGCCTGGACCAAGGGGCAAGTAAAGGAGGAAAGCTGTGGGAAGCCATTTTCTGAGCATCTAAGCAAAAATAGCTAGAGGCTTCCAAGTATAAATGAATTATGGATACTGATTAACTCCTTTAAGAACCTAAAAATATCCCAAGTAACAGAAAATAAACTGAATCAAACATACTTGCATTTTCCACCAAAACTTTGGGCATACGCTGACGGTTCATTAGGAGTGGGAAAGGATCTCTTCCATCATTCCGTTCGTGGACCTCTCGAATTTCCACCGTATCATCCATAAGATAGTAATGAATGATGTAGGTCCGACATTCACCATACATGCTGTCTGTATCATCCCAGATCGCATAAAATCGAAGGACCTTTGAAGAATCCAAAGTAGTAACTCAAGAATCTTAAAAGTAGGGAGTTCAACTTGACTACTTTGGCAATTATGTATCAATGATGAAAAGATTAGCTGGAAAGACTATGAAGTAATTTCAGATGGGGTAAATTGAAAAAAACAAAGAAATATTCATCAAAGATACTAAAACATCTGAAATTATGTACCATATGTCAGCAGCCAGAAATAATTAAATAATAGGATTATAAGTTTGTGCCAGAAAAGAAGAGCTCACTTTGATCCAAAATATTAGTCAGTGAAAGAGAAGCTAAATTAAAAGAGCAATGAAGTTCTTTCCATAGTGGTTTATAAATATTAATAAAGGTATATGTGAATATAGTGTATATATATATAATTAGTACAGAAAAAATTTTTATTTATTAACCAGTCTTTTTTTGGTCCCATCAACACATATCTTCTAGCAATAATATAAACACAATCTTTTTTTTTTTTTTTTTTTGCTAGGCTTCTTCAAATCATGGGAATAAACAAAATCTTTAAATACAAAATAATAACAGATATATGACTGATATGAATAAAATCCTTAAAAGACCATGCTAGTGCTAGTTTACATTTTCTGAACTAAAAGGGGTTAAATGTCTAAAGAAAAGGAATAGCAAAGAAGCACTGAGGGTGATCTCTTCCTTTTCTCTCTCCCTTTAGTACAGAAAGGAAAGGATTTAAATCTGCTTATACACATCAGCTCACAAGTGAGAGGATTAGGAAGGTTGGAACGGAGTTGGAAAATGCTCAGAACATTCTGGACTCCAATATTAATATAACATTTAACAACGAAGCATCTGTAGTGGGGTTTCTGTGAAATAAAACATTTTAACATTAGAACCTACATATATGCATATTTTTGAAATTTCCCAATAATCGATTTATGGTTTCCCAAAGGAGTCTATGAAATTAGCTCATTTTAAGGGAAAAAAATTGTCAATTGGAAATGTAGGGTGGGAAGCAGATGTAGCTCAGGAATTGTTTTGAGATTTAAATGTTTGGTGGGATTCACAAAACAACTCCGCAACTCCACAGTCTTCTTTGGATTTCCATATGAAATGCAGGCATTCCTGTACCTGTAACCCTCGATGAAAGCAGAAAGACAGTACTGTGTCCCAACAGTTCAATTATAGCTGTAATGTTTCAAAATAGTTACCAGTACAGCTACCCAAACCTTTTGCCAGTAAGTACAGGTCACATTTGGAAATAAGTAAGCCTACTGCAGTTCCTCTGTCACTTACCTGTTTGTCAAAGGTGAGAAATTGCTTGAGTTGATCAAAGTCTGATGGGGTGACATACTTACGAAGAGGCTGTTTTCGGAGTTCGGTGTAAGGATCAAGAGCCATCTTCTCTGGTGGATTTAATTCAATTCCTTGGCTTTCTAAAAATACCTAAATAATTGAAAGTTAACAATGATCATCTTTCTTAGAGCTTTTTAGAGTAAGTTATAAACTGATGATATAAAAATAAGTGTATGGGCCAGGCACTGTGGCTCAGGCCTACAATCTCAGCACTTTGGGAGGCTGAGGTAGGAGGACTCCTGAAACGCAGGAGTTCACAACCAGCCTAAGCAACATAGTGAGACCCTGTTTCTACAAAAAAATTTAAAAGTTAGACTGGTTTGATGGCATTTGCCTGCAGTCCAGGCTACTCAGGAGGCTGAAGTGAGTGTACTGCTTGAGCTCAGGAGGTCAAGACTACAGTGAGCCATGATCATGACATTGCACTCCAGCCTGCATGACAGCAAGACCCTGCCTCAAAAAAACAAAAAAAGAAAGACAAAGTGTAATCATGATGTCTATGCCATTGCTCAAGTTAAACATTAGTTTGCTGCTTGAGCGCATGTAAGCTGTATTAAGTTTCCAACTGAGCCAACTCCATAATGCAGATAATAATCGGAAGTTACCTGAAGTATTTTATATTGTTATATTGCTAGGTATTTGCTAAGCTAGTTGGGATGAACAATGGCAAAATAACTGTTTTCAAATATGAATTTAAATCAAATTTAGTTAGGTGCCTGTAACAGAGTAAGTCTTAGGATTGCTTACTTCCATATATCTGGAACCTAACCATGGTTTCAAACAATATGTAATTCCTATTAGGTCTGAAGGCAAGCTGCACAATGGCCAAGTTAGGCTGAAATCATATTCCCAATTTTCTAATTCACTTAAAACAAATACTGTATATGATTAAGTCCCTTCCCCTTACCAAAAAAGAAAAAAACAAAAGCATACCCACTGGTTATATTAGACCAGAAAACATTTTAGCAAAATAGGAAAGACAAACCAAGTGCTCAGATTTCACCAGACATTCCTGAAAGGGAAATGAGAAAGCAAACAACTTGGAAAACATATTTCAGGATATCATCCGAAAAAAACTCCTCAACCTCACCAGAGAAGCCAACAATCAAATTAAGGAAATACAAAGAATCCCTGCAAGATTCTACACAAGGAGATCATCCTCAAGCCACAGAATCATCAGATTTTCAAAGGTCAAAATGAAAGAAAGAATGTTAAAAGCAGAGAAAGGGCAGGTCACGTACAAAGGGAACCCCATCAGGCTAACACTGGACTTCTCAGCTGAAACCCTACAAGCCAGAAGAGATTGGGGGCCTATATTCAACATTCTTAAAGAAGAAAAATCTTCAACCAAGAATTTCATATCTAACCAAACTAAGTTTCTTAGCAAAGGAGAAATAAGATCCTTTTCAAATAAGCAAATACTGAGAGAGTTCATTACCACCAGACCCACCTTCCAAGAGATCTTAAAAGGAACACTAAATACGGAAAGAAAAGGCCATTACCAGCCAATACAAAACACACTTAAGTACACAGACCAGTGACACTATAAAGCAACCACACAAACATTCCAGCATAATAACCAGCTATTAACACAATGACAGGATCAAATCCACACATATCAATACTAAACTTAAATATAAATGGGCTAAAGGCCCCATTTAAAAGGCACAGAGGACAGGTATGGTGGCTTATGCCTGTAATCCCGTTACTTTGGAAGGCAGAGGTGGGTGGATCACTTGAGGTCAGGAGTTTAG
>NW_012118599.1:4614366-4615801 GCF_000951035.1 Colobus angolensis palliatus
AAAAAAAAACTAAACAAAACAAAAAACTGAAAACAAAACACAGAATAACAAGCCAGATAAAAAAGGAAGACTCAATGGTATGCTGTCTTCAAGAGACCTATCTCACACCCAAAGGCTCAAAATAAAGGGATAGAGGAAAATCTACCAAGTAGATGGAAAATAGAAAAAAACAGGGGTTGTGGTCCTAATTTCAGACAAA
Organism: Colobus angolensis palliatus; assembly: GCF_000951035.1. Classification (NCBI taxonomy): domain Eukaryota; kingdom Metazoa; phylum Chordata; class Mammalia; order Primates; family Cercopithecidae; genus Colobus; species Colobus angolensis. The sequence goes on from NW_012118599.1 coordinate 4,614,566, forward strand.
ATAGACTTTAAACCAACAAAGATCAAAAAAGACAAAGAAGGGCATTGTATAATGGTACAGGATCCAACTCAACAACAAAAAAAACCCTAACTATGCTAAATACATATGCACCCAACATAGGAACACCCAGATTCAAAAAACAAGTTCCTAGAGATCTAAAACGAGACTTAAACTCCCACACAACAGCAGTGGGAGACTTTAACACTTCCCTGACAGTATCAAACAGATCATTGAGGCAGAAAATTAACAAAAATATTTAGGACCTAACTCAACATCGGACCAAATGAATCTGACCGACCTCTACAGAACTTTCCACCCAAAAACAACAGAGTATACATTATTCTCATCAGCACATGGCACATATTCTAAAATCAACCACATAATCAAACAGAAAACAATTATCAGGAAATGCAAAAGAATCAAAATCATAGCAAACACACTCCCAGATGACAGCATAATAAAAACAGAAGTCAAAACTAAAAAAAAAAAACAAACAAACACTCAAAACCATGCAATTACATGAACATTAAACAATCTGCTCCTGAATGACTTTTGGGTAAATAATGAAATTAAGGCAGAAATCAAGAACTTCTTTGAAAGCAATGAGAACAAAGATACAATATACCAGAATCTCTGTGACACAGCTAAGGCAACACTAAGATGGAAATTTATAGCACTACATGCCCATGTCAAAAAGTTACATGTCAAATTAATGACCTAATATCACAACTGAAAAAACTACAGAAGCAAGAGCAAATCAACCTCAAAGCTAGCAGAAGACAAGGAATAACCAAAATGAGAGCTGAACTGAAGGAAATCAAGATACAAAAAACCATTCAAAAGGTCAATGAATCCAAGAGTTGGTTTTTATTGAAAAGATAGGCCAGTAGCTAGACTAATGTAGAAGAGAGAAGATCTAAATAAACACAATTAGAAACAACAAAGGGGATGTTACCATTGACCTCACAGAAACATAAGCAACCATCAGAGAATATAATGAACACCTGTATGCACACACACTAGAAAACCTAGAAGAGATGGATAAATTCCTGGACACATACACCCTCCCAAGACTGAACTAGGAAGAAACTGATTCCCTGAACAGACCAATAACAAGCTCTGAAATTTAATCAGTAATCAATAGCCTATAAACCAAAAAAGACCCAGAACCAGATGGATTCACAGTTGAATTCTATCAGATATACAAAAAAGAGCTGCTACTATTCTTTTTTTTTT
>NW_012118599.1:4616041-4618482 GCF_000951035.1 Colobus angolensis palliatus
CGCCTGGCCAAAAGCTGGTACTATTCTTACAGAAAATATTCCAAAAAGTTGAGGAGGAAGGATTCCTCTCTAACTCATTCTATGAGGCCAGCATCATTCTGATACCAAAACCTGGCAGAAACACAACAGAAAAAGAAAACTTCAGGCCAATATATTTGATGAAAATCGATGCAAATATACTCAACAAAATATTTGCAAACTGAATCCAGAAGCACATCAAAAAGGTAATCCACCACAATCAAGTAGGCTTCATTCCCAGGATGCAAAGTTGGTTCAACATACACAAATCAATAAATGTGATTCATCACATAAACAAAACTGGAGACAAAAACCACATGATTATCTCAATTGCTATAGAAAAGACTTTGGATAAAATTCAGTATCCCTTAATGAGAAAAACTCTCAATAAACTAAGTAGGAGAGGTTCCAAGATGGCCAAACAGGAACAGTTCCAGTGTGAAGCTCCCAGTGTGAGTGACGCAGAAGACGGGTGATTTCTGCATTTCCAACTGAGGTAGCGGGTTCATCTCACTGGGGCTTGTCAGACAGTGGGTTTAGCCCACAGAGCAGGGCAGGGCACTGCCTCACCTGGGAAGTGCAAGGGGTCAGGGAATTCCCTTTCCCAGCAAAGGGAAGCTGTGACAGATGGTATCTGAAAAATCAGACACTCCCACCCTAATACTGTGCTTTTCCAATGGCCTTAGCAAACGGTACACCAGGAGATTACATCCTGCGCCTGGCTCGGAGGGTCCCACGTCCACTGAGCCTCTCTTACTGTTAGCAAAGCAGTCTGAGATCAAACTGCAAGGTGTCAGCGAGGCTGGGGGGAGGGGCGTCCACCATTGCTGAGGCTTGAATAGGTAAACAAAGCAGCCAGGAAGCTCGAACTGGGTGGAACCTACTGCAGCTCAAGGAGGCCTGCCTGCCTCTGACTCCACCTCTGGGGGCAGGGCATAGCTGAAAAAAGGCAGCAGAAACTTCTGCAGACTTAAACATCCCTGTCTGACAGCTTTAAAGAGAGTAGTGGTTCTCCCAGCATGGAGTTTGAGATCTGAGAACAGACAGATTGCCTCCTCAAGTGGGTCCCTGACTCCTGAGTAGCCTAACTGGGAGACACCTACCAGTAGGGGCCAACTGACACCTCATACAGCCGGGTGCCCCTCTGAGACAAAGCTTCCAGAGGAAGGATCAGGCAGCAATATCTGCCATTCTGCAATATTTGCTGTTCTACAGCCTCTGCTGCTGATACGCAGGCAAACAGGATCTGGAGTGGACCTCCAGCAAACTCCAACAGACCTGCAGCTGAGGGTCCTGACTGTTAGAAGGAAAACTAACAAACAGAAAGGACATCTACACCAAAACCCCACCTGTACGTCACCATCATCAAAGACCAAAGGTAGATAAAACCACAAAGATGGGGAGAAACCAGAGCAGAAAAGCTGAAAATTCTAAAAATCAGAGCGCCTCTTTTCCTCCAAAGGAACGCAGCTCCTCGCCAGCAATGGAACAAAACTGGACAGAGAATGACTTTGACAAGTTGAGAGAAGAAGGCTTCAGACCATCAGTAATAACAAACTTCTCTGAGCTATAGGAGGATGTTCGAACCTATTGCAAAGAAGCTAAAAACCTTGAAAAAAGATTAGATGAATGGCTTACTAGAATAAACAGTGCAGAAAAGTCCTTAAATGACCTGATAGAGCTGAAAACCATGGTACGAGAACTATGTGATGCACGCACAAGTTTCAGTAGCCGATTTGAGCATGTGGAAGAAAGGGTATCAGTGACTGAAGATCAAATGAATGAAATGAAGTGAGAAGAGAAGTTTAGAGAAAAAAAGAGTAAAAAGAAACAAACCCTCCAAGAAATATGGAATTAGGTGAAAAGACCAAATCTACGTCTGATTGGTGTACCTGAAAGTGACAGGGAGAATGGAACCAAGTTGGAAAACACTCCTCAGGATATTATCCAGGAGAACTTCCCCAACCTAGTGAGGTAGGCCAACATTCAAATTCAGGAAATACAAAGAACGCCACAAAGATACTCCTTGAGGAGAGCAACTCCAAGACACATAATTGTCAGATTCACCAAAGTTGAAATGAAGGAAAAAAATGTTAAGGGCAGCCACAGAGAAAGGTCGGGTTACCCACAAAGGGAAGCCCATCAGACCAACAGTGGATCTCTCAGCAGAAACTCTACAAGCCAGAAGAGAGTGGGGACCAATATTCAAGATTCTTAAAGAAAATAATTTTCAACCCAGAATTTCATATCCAGCCAAACTAAGCTTCATAAGTGAGGGAGAAATAAAATCCTTTACATGCAAACAAATACTGAGAGATTTTGTCACCACCAGGCCTGCCCTACAAGAGCTCCTGAAGGAAGCACTAAACGTGGAAAGGAAAAACCAGTGCCACCTACTGCAAAAACATGCCAAATTGTAAAAC
>NW_012118599.1:4622542-4623359 GCF_000951035.1 Colobus angolensis palliatus
AATGGTGCTGGGAAAACTGGCTAGCCATATGTAGAAAGCTGAAACTGGATCCCTTCCTTACACCTTATACAAAAATTAGTTCAAGATGGATTAAAGACTTAAATGTTAGACCTAAAATCTTAAAAACCCTAGAAGAAAACCTAGGCAATACCATTCAGGACATAGACATGGGTAAGGACTTCATGACTAAAACACCAAAAGCAATGGCAATAAAAGCGAAAATTGACAAATGGGATCTAATGAAACTAAAGAGCTTCTGCACAGCAAAAGAAACTACCATCAGAGTGAACAGGTAACTTACAGAATGGGAGAAAATTTTTACAATCTACCCAACTGACAAAGGGCAAACATCCAGAATCTACAAAGAACTTAAACAAATTTACAAGGAAAAAATCAAACAACCACATCAAAAAGTGGGCAAAGGATATGAACAGACACTTCTCAAAAGAAGACATTTATGCAGCCAACAGACAAATGAAAACTATTCCAATCAATAGAAAAAGAGGGAATCCTCCCTAACTCATTTTATGAGGCCAACATCATCCTGCTACCAAAGCCTGGAAGAGACACAACAAACATAGTGAATTTTAGACCAATATCCCTGATGAACATCGATGCAAATATCCTCAACAAAATACTGGCAAACCGAATCCAGTAGCATATCAAAAAGCTCATCCACCATGATCAAGTCGGCTTTATCACTGGGATGCAAGGCTGGTTCAACATAGGCAGCAAATCAAAAAACGTAATCCAGCATATAAACAGAACCAAAGACAAAAACCACATGATTATCTCAATAGATGCAGAAAAGGCCTTT
>NW_012118599.1:4625859-4634678 GCF_000951035.1 Colobus angolensis palliatus
AACTTAAAGTATAATAATAAATAAATACATAAATAGGTATTAAAGGAACACACTTCAAAATAAAAAGAGCCATCTATTAAAAACCCACAGCCAACATTATATTGAACAGGGAAAATCTGGAAGCATTCCTCTTGAAAACTGACGCAAGAAAAGGATGCCCTCTCTCACAACTTCTATCCAACACAGTATTGGAAGTCTTGGCCAGAACAATCAGGCAAGAGAAAGAAATGAAGGACATCCAAGTAGGAAGAGAGAAAGTCAAACTATCACTGTTTGGAGACAACATGATTCTATATCTAGAAAACTCCATAGCCTCATCCCAAAAACTCCTTAAGGTAATAAACAATTTCAGCAAAATTTTAGGACACAAAATCAACATACAAAAATCACTAGCATTCCTATACACCAACAACAGCCAAGCTGAGAGCAAAATCAGGAACACAATCCCATTTACAACTGTCACAAAAAGAATAAAATACCTAGGAATGCAGCTAACCATGGAGGTGAAAGATCTCTACAATGCGAATTACTAAACACTGCTTAAGGAAATCAGATGACATGAGCAAATGAAAACACATTACATGCTCATGGATACGAAGAATCAATATCTTTAAAGTCACCATACTGCCCAAAGCAATGTACAGATTCAATGCTATTCCTTTCAGATTGCCAATGACACTCTTCACAGAACTAGGAAAAAAATACTTCAAAATGCAGTGGTATCCAAAAAGAGCCTGAATAGTCAAGGCAATTCTAAGCAAAAGAACAAATCTGGAGGCATCACGTTACCTGCCTTCAAACTACACTACAGGGCTACAGTAACCAAAACAGTATGGTACTGGTACAAAAACAGACACACAGACCAATAGAACAGAACAGGGAGCTCAGAAATAAGGCTGCACACCTCTAATTATCTGATCTTCAAAAAAGTTGACAAAAACAAGCAATGGAAAAAGGTGCTGGGATAACCTGCTAGCCATATGCAGAAGATTGAAACTGGACTCCTTTCTTATGCCAGATATAAAAATCAACTCAAGATAGATTAAAGACTTAAATGTAAAACCAAAGACTATAAACACCCTGGAAGACAACTAAGGCAACACCATTCTAAATATAGGAATGGGCGAAGATTTCATAACCAAAAGCAATCACAACAAAAGAAAAATTGACAAATGGCATCTAATTAAACGTAAGAGTTTCTGCAGAGCAAAAGAAAGCATCAACAGAGTAAAAGGACAGTCTAAAGAATGGGAAATAAATATTTGCAAACTATGCATCTGACAAAGGTCCAATATGCACCATCTATAAGAAACTTTAATTTACAAGAAAAAAAGCAAAGAACCCCATTAAAAAGTGGGCAAAGGGCATAAACAGACACTTCTCAAAAGAAGACATACACAAGGCCAATAAACATATGAAAAAAAAAGCTCAATATCACTGATCATTAGAGAAATGCAAATCAAAACCACAATGAAATACCATCTCACACCAGTCAGAATGGTTATTATTAAAAAGTCAAAAAATAACAGGTGCTGTCAAGTTCGTGGAGAAAAAGAAATGTTAATACACTGTTGATGAGAGTATAAATTAGTTCAACCATTGTAGAAAGCAGTGTGGTGATTCCTAAAAGACCTGAAAACAGAACTACCATTTGACCTAGGAATCTCATTATTGAGGATATACCCAAAGGAACATAAATCATTCTGCCATAAAGACATAGCCACAAGTATGTTCATTGCAGCACTATTCACAATAGCAAAGACATGGAATCAACCTGAATGCCCATCAGTGGTAAACTGGAAAAAGAAAATGTGATACATATACGCATACATATCCATATCCATATCCATATCCATATCCACATACACATACATATACATGAAGGTGCCACACTTTTTGCATTTTTGTTTTTCGTTGGTGGTTTTGCTGTTTAAAGGGTCCCAATGCCTAGCACTGAAGTGCTATTTAGTGTTCCTAAGCACAAGAAGGCTGTAACACACTGCACAGAGAAAATGCAAGTCTTAGATAAGCTTTGTTCAGACATGAGTTATAGTGCTGTTGGGTGTGAGTTTAATGTTAATGAATCAACCGTATATATTAAATAAGGTGCTTTAAACAGAAACACATATAAATCAAACTTACATATTGATCAGTTGACAAAAATGTGGCCAGAGATTGGTGGGAACCCAACCCTGTATTTCCTCTAAGACCAGTGGTTCAGTATTCACTAATTCAGTATTTGTGGTGACTTTATAGTCATGATTACTGTGAATAATGAGAACTGACTATAAATAGATCAACTGTTCAGCGATTAATTTGCAAATGTTCAAATTGCCCATAAAAACACAACTGTAAAAATAATTGTTATGAAAACACAACAGTAAAAATAATTGTTAATGCCTTTATGTTTAGATAACATTTTACAATTTCTCACTGTTGGTACAATTGTGAAACTGCCTATGATATATAAGACCTCAGACACCTAAAAAACAAAGAGATAAAAATATGGTGGAACGGGAGAATATCTCAAAGATGGTCTAGCACCTCTACTTTTGAAGCTATTTTTCTCTAATGTTTGGAATGGCACTGATGCCATGGCTCCTTTCCTTACTTCCTTCAGGCCTCTATTCATGTGTCATCTTATCACTGAGGCATTCTCTGACCCACCTTTATAAAGAGCCCCTCAACTTCCATTCCCTTTACTCAACTTTACTTTTCTCCATTGCTCTTATCATCATCTGACATATAATCAGTATATTTATTTGCTATTGTTTATCTCCTCCAACAAGATTGGAACCTCTATAGAGGCAAGTCCTTACATCTGGCACCTAGAACACTGCCTGGAACAAAGCAGGCATGCAAATAAATATTTGTTAAATAAACTAAATGAGAACAATAATGGATTCATAGAAGCTCACTGCATGTAAAAATCAGTCAAATATGGCACTAGGTATCCTGGAATAAGGACATAAAATACTTCAGAAACTATAGCTTTGCTGCTAGAAATATTTTTTTTAACTAAGACAAATTGGAATTGACTTCCTAATTCCTACACTTTGTAGTAAAGAAAGGCCATCTATAGCCTCTATGCATGTAACTTTAAGAAGGGTTTCCTTTGTATTAAAAAATCCAAACTTATGAAATTAAGAAAGTAGAGGACTTTTTACATATAGAAGAGTTTTTTTCATTTAAAAATGGTTTTATTTCAGAAATTCTTTAGATGGTAAGCTTTCCTAGAATATAGCAAGTATCATTTACCAAAAATATATGAGCTACACAAAAAGTTTTAGGCTCATATCTGCTAATAGAAGTAGTGCTATTTTCATAAGCTCACACTTTAAGATAAAACGTTTAATCCCTCTTCCATACTTCCATCCCAGCAGGGGTGCTATTCCCCTACTCTCTATTTGAACTGCCATTTTAACCTGGTTTCTTACCAAACGATTCATCTATGATGAGAGTTTGATTTTGAGTGAATAAGTATCAATATCATTCTGAAAAAATTATGTTACTACTAGTGTTGGCACATATTAGCACATACACACATGCAAATACCTAGCCAACCATAATAATTCACACAGGACAGATTACCAGTGTCCTCCCCTTACCCTAATAAATGAAATGTATCCTTCCATAAATTAGAATGATGCCTCAGACCCCACAACTGTCAAAAATATATGCTATACCTGTGTGAATTGGTCACAGTCAACAACGCGGAAAGTTTTGCCATAAATTGTGATGTTTATTCCTCGATTTAGGTCTTTCCAATGGTAATGGTCACCCCGGTCATTCTTGGCTAGCCGCTGGCGTTTTATTAACTTGCCTTGAGGGATTCCAGAATTTTCTACAACAGGCTCTATGACAGACATGCTGTCATCTTCTAGATAATAGTAAATGTTCACTTGACGGATCCTATACTGTTCCTCAGTTGACATAGGAACATCTTCTTGGAAATAGGCATCGAATTTCAATACCTGTAACATGCAAGGAAAGGAGAAATGGTGTACTATTAGCTTGTCATAGTCATCTGAAAAATATCAAGTACCCTCCTGAAAACAGAACCACACAGGGAGATTTTAACACTCATCACTCCTATCCTGTAAATCTTGATACTCTAAAACTACAGACACTGCAAACTATAGTCCATGGGACAAATCTAACCTGCCACCTGTTTTTTTATGACCTGCAAGCTAAGAATGGGTTTTATATATTTAAATGGTTTAAAAAATTTTAAAAAATTTTCATAACACATGGAAATTATACAAATTTAAATTTTCAATCCACAAATAACTATGTAAATAATTTATGCCTTTTTGTTAACAGCTGCTCTCCCATTACAAGGGAAGAGTTGAACAGTTGTGACAGAGATACACAGACTAAATTGTGTCCCCCCATCCCCAAAATTCATATGTTGAACCCCTAACCCTCAATGTGACTATATTTGGAGACAGGATAATTAAGGTTAAACGAGATCTCAAGGATAGGGGTATGCCACCTTTAAGTCTAATCCCACAGAACTGGTGGCCTTAGAAGAGAAGGAGAAAAGAAAGAGAGTTACTTCCCTCTCCTAACTCCCACATGTACACACCAAGGTAAGGCCACATGAAGACACAGCAAGAAGACCGCTGTATGCAAGCCAGGAAGAGAGCCCTCACCAGAATTCAAACCAGCTGGCACCTTGATCTTGGACTTCCAACCTCCAGAACTGTGAGAAAATAAATTCTATTATTTAAGCCCCTCAATCTGTGGTATTTTGTTGTGGCAGACTATGCAGGCTAAAACTACTGCAATGGCCAAAATATATGCTATCTGCCCCTTTACAAAAAAAGTTTGCTGACATCTGCTTTAAATACTCACAATGTGTATAAACTATTTATTGTGTACGTTCCTTGGTGAGAATACATCTCAAAGGACTTAACTCTACTAGCTTCACCTCCATGTCAAAAGTCCCTCCCAGAACTTCTGGGAAGTGTAAACAAATCTTGGACAAGATTGTGATTTTTGGTTTCAAACTGAAAGTGAGGGTTAATTGCACTTCTTTAGAAGTGTAGTCCTTTGTAAATGTATATTAATTACATTCATTATTATAGACTTTATATGAATGACTTTCATGTCATCAATCCACTATAGAATCTTTGCAGGGTGTGTACATACCCTCATCATCAATCCACTACAGAATCTCTAAAAGGTGTGTGTAAATACCCTCATTGTGCTCAGGAACACATATATTACATCAAGCAAACCATTGGTCCTCTGGGGAGCATCATCATCAATGTGAAGTCAAAATGGTATCAATATATAGATTATACATTTAAAAAACATAAAACATGCCAGGCGCAGTGGCTCATGCCTGTAATTCCAGCACTCTGGGAGGCTGAGGCAGGCAGATCACCTGAGTTAAAGAGTTCGAGACCAGCCTGGTCAACATGATGAAACCCCGTCTGCACGAAAAATACAAAAATTAGCCAGGCACGGTTGTGGGTGCCTGTAATTCCAGCTACTCAGGAGGCTATGGTAGGAGAATCACTTGAACCTAGGAGGTGGAGGTTGCAGTGAGCTGAGTTAACGCCACCGCACTCCAGCATGGGTGACAGAGTGAGACTCCATCTCAAAAAAATAAAAAATAAAAACATAAAACAATATTATAAAAAGCATATATTGACATGCTTTGGGATTTTAAAATTTCTGTTATTTTGTCTCTGTTTTTAATGTGTCTTTTCAAGGAGAGAAAGTATTAGAATGGGATTCTAAGCAGGCAAGATAGTTTATCCAAGCCTCTACTAGAATAAGAGGAACAAATCAAGAAGATCCTAAATGAAACACAAATATGGCTTGATAAATGGAAAGATGAAATAATTCTATACATGGGCACTGTTACTAAAAAAAAAAAAAAAAAATGGTAGAATAACTACTGTGGAAAAACAAGATGAAAACCAAAAGAGAACTGGCAACTGCATAGAAGAAATATGAATACAATGAAGGCCTTAAAACTCATAATAAAAAGATAAAATGGATAAGTGCAGTGGAACGTTTGAAGGAGAAAAATAACACAGTAAAAACAAAGGACAGATAATGTTGAAGTAATATTTTAGATCAACTGCAAAGAACTGAAAGTGGGGACATGATCATAGTAATTCATACATAAAATGGCCTGTATCTGAGCCATATATTTATAAATACATAAAACATTTAAGCTGAACCGATCAGCTAGTCGAACCCCACTTATTTTATATAAGGAGGAAACTGAGACCCAGGGTAGTAAGGTGGCTTGCCTGAGGCCATGTAAGGGGTTAGGGCCAGAGCTGGAACTAAAATTCAGACTATTAACTCACAACCCAATATTCTCTCCACATATCTTGCTACTTCTCAGATAGCAGATGCTATAGTGGTTCCAAGAAGGAATCTATGTGAGCTAAAGTGGTCAGAGAAAGCTTAACTAGGAGGAAACAGGAGACGTATTAGACTTGAAGAGTGGGAAGATTTTAGATCAGCAGAGGATACAAGGGGGGTTTGTAAGCAGTGGCAATAACAGAAGCAGAGGAAGGAAACCCAGCAGCAGTATGCAGGCTATGATGGAGGAGGAAGTACCAGGCATGGCAATCAGATTGAAAGCCCCTTGAATAGTCCAGGTCTGCAGTAATTAATTAGCAGCAATGGAAAAGCAGAAATCTGACTGGATTGATAGTAAGGAAGTGGGAAGATAGAAGCAGATGAGGTATTAAGGAAAACCCAGTGCTGGCGATATAGTGGTGATCCCACAGAAATGTAAACATAAGGAGAAGATAATTTGGGTATGGCAGATGGTGAGTCTGATTTTAGACTTACTGAATTTAAATGACAGCACAAGTTGTATACCGCGGGGGGTAATTTATACTGCGGGACTGGGTTTAGGGGAAGAAGTAAATATTACAGAACATTCAAGGATAATACAAACATTTTTGGCCAAGCAACTGAAAGAATAGAATTACTATCAAATTGATATGAAGAAGATTGCTGCAGAACAGATTTTGGGGGTAAGAAGACAAAATTGGGAGTTCAGTTTTAGATAGGCTTAATTTGAGATATTTATTAGACATTCAAGAGGAGATGTCAAATAGGCATTTATGTATATATATGTTTAGAGGACAACTTATCATCATAAAGAGGACATTTCAAGCCATGAACCTGGGCAACTCACCAAAGGAGTGAGAAGAGAATCACAGAGAAGATAACCAAAGATCGAGTCTGTGGCCACAGCCATGTTGTCAAACCATCTGTTTTCTAAGACTGGTGGGCATGAAAATGCCTATGGCCACAGGAAGTTGGCCTCAGAATGGGAGGCAAGGAGATATATAGATATATCTGTATCAAGGAGATATAGATACAGATATAGATATCAAGGAGATATTGATATATATATATCCCTTTGATATCTATATCTATATCTCCTTGATATCTATATCTATATCTCCTTGATATATATACATATCTCCTTGATACATATATATATAATATATCTCCTTGATATATATATCTCTCTCTCCTTGATATATATATATGTGTGTGTGTGTGTGTGTGTAAGGTCTCAGGTAAAGAATATGCTAACGGAAAAGAATTAATTAATTGATTGTTAATTTTTAAAAGGCACTTATCTATTTATTAAGAACAGAATTAAGGGTTCTGTGCTCCTCCCACAAAGAATGACTGGGGGAGAAGAGTTAACGAAGAAAAGCTCTTTGGAAAGTTTCCCTGGAATCATGGCAGATGGAAGGAAGGACTAGATTGCGGCTCCTACTCAGACAGGCAGAGCAGCGTGTGAAGGCTCACACTGTGAACTTTTGCTTCAGGATGACTGCAGGAGTAAATTAGGAAAGCGGAGAGAATCCACAGACCCTCTGAAGGAAGCAGATTGCTCCTACAGGACCCAGGAGACACCCCAAATACTGTGAGTGCCCAAACCATGGAAGTGGGAAAAGGAGATCAACTGCCCCCAAACACACACCCCCACTGAGGAACCTGAAGGTCTAGATTACAGAAGATTCTGACCTTACCTGGAGCTGGGTCAATTCAGAGAGCCGAGTGAAATACAGGGGTAGAGGAAGCAGCGGGAAAAGTCTTGTGGTCTTGCTGGGGTCCCCTACCAAGCCATTTCTGCCTTGCTTCACAGGGGTACTTGGGGACGGCAGCCAGAGGCACTGGGGAAAGGCCACAGGAAGAAGGGAACCTCCATCTGAACTCTGTAACAATTTGAACCAATCAAGAAATCTCCTGGCCAGAACTCGGGAGAGGGTGTGAATCCAGTGTGCAGATTCCACAGGTGGGGGAAGAAGGAAAGCCCCACTTGCTTTCAAAGCCAGGAGGCAGGTAGCCTGGGGCAAGTTCTCAGCCCTGCTCACCCACTACCTGGAAACAGACTTGGTGCTGTTGGAGAGGGGCGGGACAGTGGGAGTGAGACTGGACCTTTGGGTTGCATGGGGGCTGGGTGAGGCCTGTTACTGCTGGCTTTCCCCTACTTCCCTGACATCCTGAAGTACACAGTAGAGGCAGCCATAATCTTCCCAGGAACATAACTCCACTGACCTCAGACCCTCACCCCCAGCCCCCACAGCAGCCGCAACAAGACCTGCCCAAGGAGAGTCTGAGCTCAAACACATCTTGCCCTGCCCCAACTTAATGGTCCTTCCCTACCCACCCTGGTAACTGAAGACAAAGGGCATACACTCTTGGGAGTTCTAGGGGCCCACCCACTGCCTGCTCCCCGGCATACTACCACAGCTAATGCTATCTTGAAAACACCACCTCCTGGCAGGAGACCAACCAAAACAAAAATAGTACGTTAA
>NW_012118599.1:4638879-4640936 GCF_000951035.1 Colobus angolensis palliatus
ATCCAACAAAAACAAAGAAAAAAAGAATAAGAAAATATGAACAAAGCCTCTAAAAAGTTTGGGATTACATTAAATAACCAAACCTAAAAATAATCAGCATTCCTGAAGAAGAAAAATCTAAAATTCTGGAAAACATTTGGGGGAATAATCAAGGAAAACGTCTCCAGCCTTGCTAGAGATGTAGACAACCAAATACAAGAAGCTCAAAGAATACCTGGGAAATTCACTACAAAACGATCATCACTTAGGCACCCTTTCCTCAGGTTATTTAGAGTTAAGATGAAGGAAAGAATCTTAAGAGCTGTGAAGCAAATGCACCAGGTAACCTATAAAGGAAAACCTATCAGATTAACAGCAGTTTCTCAGCAAAAACCCTACAAGCTAGAAGGGACTGGGGCCCTATCTTCAGCCTCTTAAAATAAAAGAATTATCGCCAAGAATTTTGTATTCAGTGAAACTAAGCTTCATAAATGAATGAAAGATACAGTCTTTCTCAGAAAAACAAATTCTGAGAGAATTTGCCACTACCAAGCTACCACTACAAGAACTGCTAAAAAGAGCTCTAAATCTTGAAACCAATCAAAACACACCAAAACAGAATCTCTGTAAAGCATAAATCTCACAGGACCTATAAAACAAAAATACAATTAAAAACAAAAAGCAAAAAATCCAGGTATACAGGCAACAAATACTACGATGAACGGAATGATATCTCACATCTTAATACTAATGTTGAATGTAAATAGCCTAAATGCTCCACTTAAAAGATACAGAACCGCAGAATGGATAAGAATTCACCAACCATCTGCTGCCTTCAAGAGACTCACCTAATACGTAAGAACTCATACAAACTTAAGGTAAAGGGGTGGATAAAGAAACTCCATGCAAATGGACACCAAAAGCGAGCAGGAATAGCTATTCTTACATCAGACAAAACAAAGTTTAAAGCAACAGCAATTAAAAAAGACAAAGAGGGACATTAAATAATAAAAGTCCTGTCCAATAGGAAAACATCATAATCTTAAATATATATGCACCTAACACTGGAGCACCCAACTGATAAAACAATTACTAATTGACCTAAGAAATGAGATAGACAGCAACACAATAATGAGGAGGGGGGGACTTCAATACTGCACTGACAGCACTAGGCAGGCCAGCAAGACAGAAAGTCAACAAAGAAACAATGGATTTAAACTATACCCTGGAACAAATGGACTTAATAAATTTACAGAACATTCTACCCAACAACCGCAGAATATACATTCTATTCAACAACGCATGGAACTTTCTCCAAGATATACCATATGATAGGCCACAAAATTAGCCTCAATAAATTTAAGAAAATTGAAATTATATCAAGCAGTCTCTCAGACCACAGTGGAATAAAATTGGAAGTCAATTCCAGAAGGAACCTTCAAAACCATCCAAATACATGGAAATTAAATAACCTGCTCCTAAATGAGTTTTGGGTCAAAAAAAATCAAGATGGAAATTAAACAATTATTCGAACTGAATGACAATAATGATACAATCTATCAAAACCTCTGGGATACAGCAAAGGCAGTGCTAAGAGAAAAGTTCAAACCCCTAATGCATACATCAAAAAGTCTGAAAGAGCACTAAGAGACAATCTAAGGTCACACCTCCCGCAAGGAACTAGGAAAACAAGAACAAACGAAACCCAAACCTAGCAGAAGAAAGAAAATAACCAAGACCAAAGCAGAAACAAATGAAATTGAAACAAACAAACAAACAAAATACAAAAGATAAACGAAACAAAAAGCTGGTTCTTTGAAAAGATAAAATTCATGGACCATTAGCAAGATTAACCAAGAAAAGAAGAGAGAAAATCCAAATAAGCTCAATTAGAAACAAAATGGAAGATATTACAACTGACACCACAGAAATACAAAAGGCTACTATGAACACCTTCATGCACATAAACTAGAAAACCTGTAGTAGACAGATAAATTCCTGAAAGAGAAAACCCTGCTAGCTTAATTCAGGTAGAATTAGATACCCTTAACAGACTGATAACAAGCAGCGAGATTGAA
>NW_012118599.1:4648936-4652565 GCF_000951035.1 Colobus angolensis palliatus
TCTCTTCAGCACAGTACTAGAAGTCCTAGGCAGAGCAATCAGACAACAGAAAGAAATAAAGGTCATCCAAATAGGTAAAGAAGTCAAACTGTCATTGTTCACTGATGATATGATTGTTTACATGGAAAATCCTAAAAACTCTTCCAGAAAGTTCCTGGAACTGATAAAAGAATTCAGCAAAGTTTCTGGATACAAAATTAATATACACAATCCGTAGCTCTTCTTTACACCAATAGTGACCAAGCTGAGAATCAAATCAAGAACTCAACCCCTTTTACAATAGCTGAAAAACAAACAAACAAACAAAAACTTAGAAATATACCTATCCAAGGAGATGAAAGACCTCTACAAGGAAAACTACAAAACACTGCTGAAAGAAATCATAGATGACACAAATAATGCAAACACATTCCATGCCGATGGGATGGGAATCAATGTTGTGAAAATGACCATACTGCCAAAAGCAATCTACAAATTCAATGCAATTCCCATCAAAGTACCACTATCATTCTTCGCAGAATTAGAAAAAACAATCCTAAACTTCATATGGAACCAAAAAAGAGCCCGCATAGCCGAAGCAAGACTAAGCAAAAAGAATAAACCTGGAGGCATCACACTACCTGATTTCAAACTATACTTATAAGGCCATAGTTACCAAAACAGCAAGGTAGTGGTATAAAAATAGGCACATAGACCAATGGAACAGAACAGAGAGCCCAAAAACAAAGCCAAATACTTACAGCCAACTGATCTTCGACAAAGCAAACAAAAACATAAAGTGAGGAAAGCACACCCTATTCAACAAATTGTGCTGGGATAATTGGCAAGCCACACGTAGGAGAATAAAACTGGATCCTCATCTCTCACTTTATACAAAAATCAACTCGAGATGGATCAAGGACTTAAATCTAAGACCTGAAACTTAAAATTCTAGAAAATAACATTGGAAAACCCCTTCTAGACATTGGCTTAGGCAAGGATTTCATGACCAAGAACCCAAAAGCAAATGCAATAAAAACAAAGATAAATAGGTGGGACTTAATTAACCTAAAGAGCTTTTGCATGGCAAAAGGAACAGTCAGCAGAGTAAACAGACAATACAAGGAGTGTGAAAAAATTTTTACAATCTATACCGCTGACAAAAGATTAACATCCAGAATCTACAATGAACTCAAACAAATTAGCAAGGAAAACAAGCCTATCAAAAAGTGGGCTAAGGACATGAATAGACAGTTCTCAAAAGAAGATATACAAATGGCCAACAAACATATGAAAAAATCTTCAGCATCACTAATGATCAGGGAAATGCAAATCAAAACCACAATGTGCTATCATCTTATTCCTGCAAGAATGGCCATAATCAAAACATAATAAATTATTAAATGTTGGTGTGGATGCAGCAAACTGGGAACACTTCTACACTGCTGGTGGGAATGTAAACTAGTACAACCACTACGGAAAACAGTGTGGAGATTCCTTAAAGAGCTAAAAGTAGAACTACCATTTGATCCAGCAATCCCACTACTGGGTATCTACCCAGAGGAAAATAAGTCATCATACAAAAAAGATATTTGCACATGCATGTTTATAGCAGCACAATTTGCAACTGCAAAAATGTGGAACCAACCCAAATACCCATCAATCAATGAGTGGATAAAGAAACTGTGATATATATGATAGAATACTATTCAGCCATAAAAAGGAATGAATTAATAGCATTCACAGTGAATTGGATGAGATTGGAGACTATTATTCTAAGTGGAGTAACTCAGGAATGGAAAACCAAACATTGTATGTTCTCACTCATAAGTGGTAGCTAAGGTATGAGGATGCAAAGGCATGAGAATGACACAATGAACTTTGGGGACCCGGGTAAAGGGTGGGAAGGGGGTGAGGGATAAAAGATTACAAACGGGGGGCACTCTATACTGCTTGGGTGATGGGTACACCAAAATCTCACAAATCACCACTAAAGAACTTACTCATGTAACCAAACACCACCTGTTCCCCAATAACCTATGGAAATAAAAAAACATTTTTTTAAGTAGTGGGATAACATCACCTTTCCCAGGTAGAATAAGAACTTGATTATTACATAGAAAGAAAAGAAAAATTATATTTAAATACTGTGTTTAAAATATACACTTTTCATGGAATTTTACAGCAGGCTGGGCTCCTGGTTATCACGTAGTCTAACCTTCTGAGTTTACAGATGAGGAAATTAGAGATTGTGAGTCTACAAAGTCACAATATTAGCTGGTAGGAGACCCAGAATTATAATACAGGTCTCCTAACTCCCAGGAAGTTCTCAGAATGCCACAATAAACATAAAAATATTTGTATTTACTTCAAGATGAAGG
Source organism: Colobus angolensis palliatus (assembly GCF_000951035.1). Taxonomy (NCBI): domain Eukaryota; kingdom Metazoa; phylum Chordata; class Mammalia; order Primates; family Cercopithecidae; genus Colobus; species Colobus angolensis. Next base: position 4,651,297 of record NW_012118599.1, read on the forward strand.
GGAGAAATGCTGCATAAATATTTTCATATCACACACAACTATAAAAAGCCAAGTCACATTTTTAATTTTACATTATTATATGCATATATGTTACGTGTTCGGCTTGCCAATTTTCAGCAGTGACACAGACAAGAAATAAATTTTATTTGTTAATTATTCATGTCATTTTAGAACTAACATTTATTGAGCACTAAATATATAATAAACTAGACAAGTCCTTACCTTCATGAAGTATACACTCAAGTGGGACAGACAAACACTAAACAAATCAGCAACACAAATTATAGTGCTGCGAGGAAAAAAAAAAAGAGGGGGAAGTGATATAGAAAAATGAGGAGGAACTGCCATAGTAGAGTGGTCAGGAAAAGCCTCACTGAAAGGAAAGATGGAGTAAGCCACTTAAGGATGGTGGGGAAGCTATTTCAGATAGGAGAAATGCCATGTACAAAAAGGTCCCGAATTGGAATTTTCAAATGCTGCCATTTCAAGGAAATCAGTAAAAATAAACCCAGTGTATTGAAACATGGTAGGTGAGAAAAAGGACCCAAGGTGAGGTTGGGGAGATAGCAGGGAGGGTCAGCTCCAGTAGGGCTGTGAGGAACCTGTAGAGTTGGATCTTTATAGATGATGGGGAAGCCATGGAAGTGTTTCAGTCAATATTTGACATAATCGGATTTTCAAAAAATAAGCTTGGCTGCTCTGTGGAAAATAAATTTATGGTAATAGTGAAGATGAAAATAAGTAAATGAATTAGTTACACATTTTAGAAACAGAAACAATAGAGCTTGCTAGTAGATTAGATGTGGATTGTGAGGGGAAAGAAGAATGAAAGATGACTTTCAAGTTGGGGACTAGAACAGCGAGGTGAATAGTGGTAATGTTTACTGTATTGGTTAAGAAAGCCTGATGGCATTTTCACAGAAAAATGGCATTATCAGAGCTGAACTCTAGAGAATAAACCAGGCAGCATACCTGTTATAAGCATAAGGACTAGGAATGAGACTAAAACAACAGTTAGGTAGTCATTTGGCTTGTTTGAACTATGATAGTGGCAGAGGAAATGAAAGTGAGAGACATTTGACTTGGCAACTCATTAAGTGTGGAGAACAGAGGAGAGAAAAAGCCAAATACGGCTCAGGTTTCAAGCTTGGATTACCTAGTGGAATCATAAAGGGAAAGCAGATCTATGGGAAAAGGTGAGGGATAGAGATAAGTTAGAGACATACAGAACTTGAGGTACCAACAGTTAATCCAGGTGAAGATATCCCA
>NW_012118599.1:4655505-4660261 GCF_000951035.1 Colobus angolensis palliatus
CCTGACCTCGTGATCCGCCCGTCTCGGCCTCCCAAAGTGCTGGGATTACAGGCTTGAGACACCGCGCCCGGCCGAAGGGCAGTTTCAAGAATGGAGGGAGGGTCAACAATGTCAGGTGGCACAAACAGGCCAAAGAGAATGCTGGCAAAGTAAACCTCTCCACATCTGGTAAAAGGGACAGCACTGGCTACCTCGGAAAAAGTATGTTGGGGCTGTGGGTAGGGAGAAGTCAGATTGTAAGTGATTTGACAGTCAAGTGAGAAACAAAGTTCTCTTGCTTAAAGGAGTCACAAGATATTATAGAAAGAGGACAGGATGATATGACTCTTGCTAGAGAAGTAGTCACTAGAGTGTCTGAAATAGAAATAATATGAAACTTGAAGATGAAAAAGATGAAAGAAGAACGTCAGAAATAAAGAGTTGGAGGTCAGTCTGGGAAACAGAATATAGTGGGTGATGCCGGAATTATATGGGAGCAAGGGGAAAAGATGAGGGCACTTGGAATAGATGTCCTGGTCTTTATTACCTAAGTAAGAAATGAAGTTATATTCTGTTTATGAGGAACAGTCCTAAGAATTTCCAAAATATAGACAAATATGTTGGCTATTATGTGGACCTCCAGGTATTCCTAAAAAAATTAGAACCTTCATTTAATTCAGAGAAACCATAATTCCCTTATTATAAACAAACAAACTTAGTTTCAAAGTCATGCATTTAGCTTCTCTCTACCCCATTATCTATGCTAAGGCTCATTTATCTAGAAATTGTGATGATCCAAGTAAAATGAATTGGAAAATAAAAATAGTATTTTATGTGCACTATCCTTAAAGAAATGAATTATGAATATTAAATAAGTACAAAGTAAGTAACAACAATTAGTGTAAAATAACACAGAAAAACAAAACATAGGAAGCCTATTTCTTACTCAAGCACAATTTCTCTGCTGAATTTTACTAATACTTTCTTACGACAGGTATCACTTTATCACCCTCTACTTTATTACAGTTACTTACTATTCTTTTCGGTAAAAATTAAACATACCAGGATTCATATCTTGGTAATTATTTAGTGCCTATCCCACTTCTCTCTTGTATTTTCAGCCCTCTCCCTTCTCTGCTGATTTTGCAGTGCCTGGCAGAGCCACAAATAAACAAAAGAAACAAGCAAAAGGAAAAGATATATCCAATTATATAAATCATACTGTTTCGTGGATGTTTAGTTTCAGCCTATGAATGCATATGTGAATGTGTCCCTATAAATGAGTTAAGTGGGGAAGAGAAAATGATATGGATTCTAGTTGAGAGATTACAACTGTTTAAAAATAAGTGATTATCAATGTAAATGGCATAGCTCCTCCCCAGCCTCTAGCTTACAACAGGTACTCAATAAAAGTTGGCTGGCTGGATGAAAATGTTAGAGGCATTTAACAGGAATGATAACATAACAATTAAGACAAGAAAAGAAACAGACTAAGAGTAAATTAAGAAAGCTAACTTATCAAAACTGATCAGTAGTTCTCAGAACCAGTTACACATAAAGCTCATCTGGAAATTGGAATTGATGAGGGTTGGAATAACATGTAATTTTCTTAAAAATCTCACCAGTGATTCTGCTACATGGTCAGGGCTAGGACTACTTCACTTTAGTGAAAAGAGGAGGCTCATTGACAAGGAAAAACAAGAATGATGTGGTAATGTCAACAGATGGAAATAAGGAAACTCACACTGCAAAAACATAAAGATAAATGAGAAACAAACAAAAATGTTATACCACCCACTGGTTATGTAATATCAAACATGAAATGTTCCCTGAAAAACAACTTACGGAGACTGCCTGCAAAAAACTGACAATAGATGGAGTCATTGTTTTCATTATGATATTCTGCATCTCATGGAGATTAGATATGTCCCCATTACAGAATATAGTACCTTTAAAAAGAGGAAAACACATGGCCGATAAACATAGAATATAAATTCAGGAATTCAGAATTATAGCCAACTTTTCTTTAACTGCATTTAGAAAATAGTCCGGTGAAGTCTACAGGGAATTACTTTACTCCCTGTAATCAGCTTCCTGACTAAAGAAAGCCTCTTTTTAGCCTGAGTTCAGCTGTCCATGACTAAGGGTTAAGGCATTTGAACAATTTTCTCCTCAGAGCACTTTGGAAATTCTGTGGTTTACTGTTTTAACTTTTCTGCAAGCAGTTGGCTCTCAGACCCTAATTCAAGGGGTACCCTAAAATTCCAGATGATACCTTTTTGTCAAAAGCCACATGTGCAGGAATAAAATCCGCAGGTGGGGCTTGTTTAGGCTGGCCATAAGTTAAGACTGGTGCCTTACTGGCCAACTCATCCAGCTTAGCCTGGGACAGCTGGTTGAACTGGAGCCGGTCTCCGCCTATCCCAACTGTTGGACGTCGAACAATTGCATAGCCGTTCCTGTAGCCCAGCGTCTGGCTTCTATGGAAGGCTGTTTTCTGAAGAAAAGAAGTGTGTCATTAATAACATTAGACAAATAGTTTTTAGGTTAAAAAATTAACTTTTAAAAATAGAACTTAAATATTTGCTTATAAGCATCACGAAACTTACACCAAGAAGCTTACCAATATTAAGGCTGGGCATGCTGGCTCATGCCTATAATCCCAGCACTCTAGGAGGCTGAAGAGGGAGAATCACTTCAGCCCAGGAGTTCAAGACCAGCCTGGACAACAAGACCCTGTCTCTACAAAAACTAAAAAAATAAATAAACAAATTAGCTGGGTGTGGTGGCTTGTGCCTATTATAGTCCCAGCTACTTGGGAGGCTGAGGCGGAAGGATCACTTGAGCCGGGGAGGTCCAAGCTGCGATAAGCTATGATTGAACCACTGCACTCCAGCCTGGGCAACAGTGAGACTCTATCTCAAAAAAAAATAAAATAAAATAAAATAAAATGCTTACCTACCTTAAAAGATTCTGTATTTTAAGTTATAACACTTGAACAAGAACAAGGAGCGAAGTAGCCACCTGAGCTTAAAGTGAAATTTAAAGCCCTGCTCTGTAATGCCCAATTTAACTATCAATTCACCTTGCACGAGAGATTAAAAGAGTATCTCATCTATACTCTTAAATTTTTCACTAGTCTTCTCATGTTTTTCATCTGATATCTGGTGGTCATAAAAACTGTAGAACCTAGAAGATATGGTTCTGTGAATTTTATTTTTACATGCAATGAATTTATTTTTACATGTTCCCCTTGTCACAATGACAGTGATACATTCTTACAACTCTTTGGAAAGCAACTGGATGGTATATATTTAAAGTCTTGAACTCAATTCTACCCCTGACCATTTATTTAAGAATATGATCCAGAATTATGAGAAAGAGCTATATGCCTGAATCTGCCTTTTACAATGGTAAATGTTGAAGACAATCACATGAAGACATGAGTAAATGATCGAAAACTCACTCAATGGATTATGGTGCTGTCATTAAAATATTGATTTTAAAAATCATGTGGCAACCTAGTGAAAATATTTATGATTTAATAAGCCTGAAAAAGCAACATATGAAATTATATGTATACTACAATTATAAACATAGAAATATGTGCATGAAGAGACCGGTTTGGTCCTCTGTATTATACATTTCTAAATTATGTTGATTTTTTACAATGAACACATTTTTATTTAGAAGATTACATAAAAAAGAATAGAAAGGCAAATTAGAGGTTATGTTAATGGTTTTCCTTTTTCTGTTGTGAGGATGCTTTCAAAATTTTATATATACAACATTCAAATATATAAAGTTACATAGATACAATTTAGGATTAATCATAAAATATATTTTTATGAAATAAACTTTCTACATCCTAATTGCATTAGAGCCCAGCCTACCATCTTTCAAGAACTGTACTAACATGAAAGGTACAACAGAATAAACTTCTTTTGCTAAAAGGGTTATAAACTTGGACATTTGTTTTTAAAGGTCATGTATTCAGAGTCACAAGTCAGTTGACAGGGACTGCTCCAGGTACGTAGTAAACATGATACAGAACAAAATGCGCTGAGTTGACATCCTCATTGGGTAATTTATGGAACTTCAAGCTCTTCTTCCACCACCAAAGACAGAAGCAACATCAGTAACTTCAGTTTCTTTCTTTGTTTTACACAAATGTCTCCACCATCACTCAGCCATAACTCACAGACACACCAGGCAAGGCAACCTCAGCCCTTTCCACCCCACTTGTCCATTATGGTTCACCTTCTGTGTGTCTTTTTTTTTTTTTTAATCATCTTCCCACTCCCCTTTAAAAAGTTTTTAACTTCTTATCTGCATGTCTTTAGAATTACATTCATACATATTCAGTCCTTCACTGCTGAAGATATACTGACAATGCTTTTCAAATTTCAAATAGGGCAAATTGGTTGACACTTGGTCAGTGTATTTAAAATCTGAAATATGTCCAATGCACAGTTCATCTTACTTGTAATACAGCGATATGTTTTTAGAGCTTTGCACTTCCATCCACGCCTCTGTAATTCCCTGTATCAACTCAGCCCTGTCTATACTCACCAACACCAAAAGTTTAAGCTCATCCTGTATAGGGCAGGCAAGTGCCTACAACATTTTCTAAATGACATAAAACTGAAAAGTCCACTGAAACTAAAAATCTATGATGTTTTGTCTAATGCAAGGATAATCACAAAGAGATTCAGAATACAAATTCTCTCACCAAACTTTCGATTTCATTCTAAATTTATTCTTCCAAAGAAAATAA
>NW_012118599.1:4660311-4661839 GCF_000951035.1 Colobus angolensis palliatus
TGAAATATGTCCAATGCACAGTTCATCTTACTTGTAATACAGCGATATGTTTTTAGAGCTTTGCACTTCCATCCACGCCTCTGTAATTCCCTGTATCAACTCAGCCCTGTCTATACTCACCAACACCAAAAGTTTAAGCTCATCCTGTATAGGGCAGGCAAGTGCCTACAACATTTTCTAAATGACATAAAACTGAAAAGTCCACTGAAACTAAAAATCTATGATGTTTTGTCTAATGCAAGGATAATCACAAAGAGATTCAGAATACAAATTCTCTCACCAAACTTTCGATTTCATTCTAAATTTATTCTTCCAAAGAAAATAAATTGACAAAATCTTTTATCTTAACTTTGTGAAGCTGGAGAGGAAGGTAAGAGTTTAAAGTATTAAACTATATAAACATAAACTACTGTTAGCTCATCTGTGATGATCAGTCTACTGAATCTCATTATTGATTTTTCAGCACATATTTCAGTAGCCCTGTTAGGATTAAAACAAATACTAAATAATTTTAAGAGCTAAACTGTGGCAAGAGTTAAAAAAAAAAAAAAGAATCCAAGCTGCTGCTGCTTTTTAAAGAATTTTGTCTAGAAAATGCAAATAAAAACACAAGGTTGGGGGAATGAGCAAAACAAAATCTAAACAGGAATCTTTTTACAAAAACGTTAGAACAAAAAGAATAGAGCCGGGGAAGATAAACAGCAACTAATCAATTCTTGAGGGAACTGGAAAGGAATATCTCTTACAAAGCAGGGAAAGATGGTTTGGGAGGAAGGTGAGCAAGCTTTGGGGGAAAAACCGCAATGGAGAAAGAAAAGAATGGGGAGAGGATGGGACTAAATTATGGAAAAGGTAGAAGATGGAGAGAAAAGAATGGGGTTGGAAGCAAGCATAAATAAGAAAGGAAAAAGACCTGGCGGAAAGAAGAGGCGCGGAATCGATATACATAGAAAAGAGGAAATGGAGCTGGGAGTGGGAGAGACTATCGGGTATAGGATTCTGAATCCTATAGATTCCTATAGAGGAAGCAGGTGGGGCGGGAATGATGGACCTGTGGGAATGAGGATGAAGGTGCATAGTGGCGGGGGGTTTTGAGGGTGGAGGCAGACGGAGACAGGTTATGATGTGAGAGAATGAGCTAGGGAGAGGGCCCAGATAGCTTGGGATTAGGGTGGGGAAACAGTGATCTAAAGGGAAAAGAGGCAGGGGGTTGGAGGAACAGAGCCGTAAGAAAGAACGCGGCTAACGGGATGAGAATGAAGGCGCCAACACACTGCCAAGATGGAGTGGGAAAAAAACTAAAAAGGGATGAGGCGGAGGGCAAAGGACTGGAGAGGGAGGATGAGGCTGGCTAGGGAAGAACGGCAGAAGTTCGGCCGAGAAGAAAGAACAAGGTCACGACAGAAGACGTGTTTGGAGAGCAGACTTGAGTGGAGGGGAATGGAGGTGCACTGAGCGGGGAACCCTCCTGGGCTGCTGGAAGGTGGGGACAGGTGGGAGTCTGGCAGATAACTTCTCACCGTAGAGT
>NW_012118599.1:4663307-4663879 GCF_000951035.1 Colobus angolensis palliatus
ATCATCTCATCCTTAATTCTCCCACTGCCACATTGTATTTTTCCCCTTTTAACTCTTCTTTAAAATCTTTCTGTTTCCTTCCCTCCTTCCTTCCTTCCTTCCTCCCTCCCTCCTTCTTTCCTTAGAGATGATGTCCCGCTATGTTGCCCGAGCTGGTCTCGAATTCCTGGGCTCAAGCGATCCTCCCAACTCGCCTCCCAAAATTCTGGGATTACAGGCGTGAGCCACCGCACCCAGCTCTCTTTATTCTACCACCAATCCCTTCGGTTAAACACCTTCTTCATTCTTGTAGGGAGAGCCTTGAATATCTGCTGCAGGACAGGGTGCACTCTGATAGGTACTTGATATTTGTTGACTGAAGAACTGGAGATTGAAGGGTGGTCACTTCAATCCATCGTTTGTACCTGCAGCTTCAATGAAAAGATCAGAACCACTAGGAGAAACACAGCTCCTTCAAAGAGAAAGACTAAATCTTGGGAAAGAAGCAGATAAGTGAGGTGAAATATTGTCAGCATCATAGGTATAGCCTTTGATGCTTTTCACAAAACTTGCTTAAATTATTTTTTCTTAAA
>NW_012118599.1:4665286-4681335 GCF_000951035.1 Colobus angolensis palliatus
GTCTCAAAAAAAGAAGAAGAAGAAAAAAAAGATGGCAAGTTTAAACTTTCAAAGATAAGGCACCTCTCCCACTTCTCTCCACCTCATTGGTGCTGATTACCCAGAATCACGCATTACTGTAATTCTTGCTGACTCTTCATGATAACCTTAAACTGTTACAAGTTCCATGATCCCTCCCTACCCACTTTCTTAATAAAAGTAAATTTCATGGCATTAGGACACACTTTGAAGAGCCCTTCTTGACTAAGTGCATGGTTGCACTTGGGTCTATATTCCTGGGTTGGGTAGGGAAGGAACGTGTGGAACTGGAAAGGATGAGTCATGCCCAAGCCTATTGTCCATTATCGCATCTGTTTCTATTTCAGGAGTGCTCTCTGCTCATGCCTTTCTCTCCAGAAAAGCACACCAGTTCAATGGCTAAGGGGTTTGTTTTAACTACTTTCGGACCCCAGAAATGCATGAAGACAACTTCTCTTGGTCTATGGCCTCCTAAAAATGCTATCATCTCTGAGGAGGGGAAGTCAGACGGTACTGCATCAGTGTTAAAAGGCACAGGGACAAGTCTGTAAAGAAGTGGGGCGGGAGGAAAGGTAGGGCTTCAGAAGGGTACCTGGATCTTCAGAAGGTCTGCTATGATTAAGAGTTTGTATCCCAGTCGAGTGCAGTGGCTCATGCCTGTAACCCCAGCACTTTGGGAGGCCGAGGTGGGCCGATCACATGAGGCCAGGATTTTGAGACCAGCGTGGTGAAAACCTGACTCTACTCAAAATAAAAAAATTAGCTGGGCGTGGTGGCGCATGCCTGTAGTCCCAGCTACCCAAGAGGCTGAGGCAGGAAAATCGCTTGAACTGGGGAGGCAGAGGTTGCAGTGAACAGAGATCGTGCCACTGCACTCCAGTCTACATGACCACTTAGCATGCATTGCACTTCAGTTTGTACCCACCATTTCCCAGTTTGTGGAATATATAAAAGAGGACAAGAAACTGACCATTCCTGGCAGTTAAAGTAGGAAATGCCGTGATTGAAAGGCCATTGCATAAAGCCTGACTCAGAAGACCACAGAAATATTGCATGATTTTAGCAGGTGTTCCAAAACTTGGGGAATGGAAAAAAATTGAAAGGTCAGACTGCCAGGAGCCAAGCCTGAAAGAGGGCCTTGTGAGCTGGGTGATGTCTTCCAGGCAATCCTGATGGGACAGGCCATAAGTAGTCAGCTAAAATAAACCTCTCCTCTTTCAGCATTTTACCCATAGCTGACTTTACCCAGAATTTGTTTTCAAAACTGTGACATTCTTATTTTATAGTGCCTAAATTCACAGGATAAAAAATACCAAAGGGCTGTGTGTGCATGTGTCCTGGACTATTTCTGCAGTGATTTTGGTGTTCTGCTTCCCTCTGCTGGATAAAAATGGTACAGCAAAATTTCTGGAAAAGAAAACAAGCAATTACACACCAGCAGGTTTTGCAGGTACTGGGGGTGTGGGTGTGGTGAGCACGTGAATATGGGGATAAGATGGCCAGGGGGTGTCCCTCAGTCAGAGTGCTCTCTAGCATTCCTTCCCATCACTCCATGGCCTCTGAAATATTTTATCTAAAAAGAGAGCCCCGTCAACCACTTCGATCTTTGCAAAGTATGGGAAAAGGAGAAACATCCAGTAATTAGATTTAGGATCCACAGGAGATCTTCATTTGACACAAAAATTACATCATTTGGGTCTAGACTATTTTAGTCTTGATGTGGGCTCCTGCTTGGGGTTTGGAAAAACCTGTATTTCTGCTTTTTCCTCCCTTAAGTCCAACCTATTCAATAGCTTTAGCTGATTCCGTTGGAATTCTCTTTCCTTGTCAAAGCTGATCAAACATACTTCACAGGATATAACCGTCATAAGAGGGTCTTCGTTTTTTCATTGCCATTTTCCTAACTCTCATCACAGTGCCTAGCACTACATAGATGCCCATTAAAGAGCTGTAAAATGACTGACCTACTACAGTCAATGAATGAATGACTCAGAGGTCACCTGGGAAAGCATTTTTCAAACTGCTGCAGATTTCCTTTAGCAGCTCTTACAATCAACTTAATAGGTTGTGACCACAACCAGAATTATTTTTACAAAAGAATAGAATAGTGGCCGGGCGCGGTGGCTCAAGCCTGTAATCCCAGCACTTTGGGAGGCCGAGGTGGGCGGATCACGAGGTCAGGAGATCGAGACCATCCTGGCTAACACAGTGAAACCCCGTCTCTACTGAAAATACAAAAGAATTAGCCGGGCGTGGCGGCGGGCGCCTGTAGTCCCAGCTACTCGGGAGGCTGAGGCAGGAGAATGGCGTGAACCCGGGAGGCGGAGCTTGCAGTGAGCCGAGACTGCGCCACTGCACTCCAGACTGGGGGCAGAGCGAGACTCCCTCTCAAAAAAAAAAAAACAAAGAATAGAAAGAATAGAATAGAAATAATCCGGATGCTTTCCATTTTGTTTGTAAGAATAATTCAGTGAAAGTTTTTTCAAGATATATACATACGTATACATTCATAGTGAGAGTATATCGTGGTCACAGTCAAAATGCTTGAAAAGTAATTGACACAATCCAGTTAGCTCATTTTACTAATGAGAAATCTCCAGACCAAAAGAGATCAAGGAACTATCAATTAATGACTGGTTCCCAGTTGAGTATTCTTACACTCCACCTCAGTGCTCTCACATCTAGGAAAGATAGTCCTCATTTAGCTCAGGACAGATAATTGATCTTGGCATCCTGCTTGTGAGACATCTCTGGCATAATAAAGCTCTCAATAATACGGAGAAAGAGAAGTGTGAGAATGTTGTGGTAGTAACATTGACTACAGTTTTAGATTCCAGATGTGGACAAGAAGTGAATTCATTAATTCAGGTAAATGACAACTTTGAAACAATGGTGAAATTGACACCTTCTATTGAGCACCTCAAACCACTTTTCCTTTTCCCCTTTCACATATGCAGCATGAAACAGAAAGTGGAGCAGGTTAGGTCCTGAGAGCCACATTCCTGTCCTGTTAAGAATATTTGTGTGAGTTTGGACAGTTTACTTACCCAACTCTCCTGCTTTTCATCTCTAAAATGAAAAGCCAGGACCAGAGCTAATGATCATTGATTGTTTGAGGGTCATGGGATCATTTTTAAAATCTTGTAAAAGTTTTAGACTATGGTTCCCTAAAATGCACATATTCACATGTACTTATAATTTCATGTAGTTCATGAAAGCTCCAGTGAGTCTAGAAATCACTTCATTGAGTTTTCCCCTCTCTAAAATCTATGAAATGAAAAGTCTACAATATAGTACCCCAAAGGCAGAATGATATAGTGGTAAAGTGCGTGGACTGTAGGAAACTCTTCAGGACAAATGATTCTGTTTTGCCAACAACTGAATTGGAAAGGAGTAAAAAGACTGAGGTAGAAGGGAAACCTATAGATTAAAAAGAGATGTAAGTAAAAAGTCAATCAATTGCAATGTGTGGGTCCTACTGGGATCCTGATTTAAACTAAATACTTTAAAATAATTATGACATTTATGAGACCATTGGGAATTCAAACACAGGATATTTGATGGTAAGGAATTTTTCTTCAGTTTTTTAGACATGATCATGATATCATATTCTTGTTTAAAGACTCTTCATCTTTTAAGGATACATAGAAAGCATGTGTTGTAGAAAAAATTATATCTGGGATTTGCTTCAAAATAATATGGACAGAAGCAAGTGAGTAGGGATATAGATGAAACTAGATTCCCCATGATTTGATAATTGTGTATGTGATTATATGGGAATTCATCATACAATTCTATCTACTTTTGTATATGTTCAAGGTTTTTCATAATAAAAAATATTTTTAAAAAGTATGGACTGCAGAGTCAGACTGCAGAGGTACAAATTCTATCACTTACCAGCTCTGTGACCCTGCAGAAGTTTCTCAACATTTTAATAGCCATAAACAGGAATAATAATTGTTATTCCCAATTCACAAGGTTGTTGTGAGCATTAAATGAGTTCATATATGTTAACACTTACTGTAGTGCCTGCCATGTAGTAAGTGCTCACTGACTGTTTGCTATTACCATTGTCTGGGGGAGCATGATAAATGGACAGTTTGGTCAGTGACTGGGAATTGGAAAAATCATGGAAAATTAAAGACAGATTAAGGTAAAAAGAAAGGAGAAAGGGGGGAAATATGTTGGGTACTTTAGAGAATGCAACATGTAGAAGGGTTTGGTTTGTGTGACTTAAGTCTTTCTTTCCTTTTTATGCACACCCCTACCCACCAACTCTGAATAAACATCTCTCACATACACACACACACACACACACACACACCCAGATCCTTTTAGAGGGTAGGAGGGCATCTAATCTCTTTTCAAGATAGAGTTTATGAAAAGAGCACAAGGGCTTTCTGGTGGGCCACAGAGGAGGCTAGATGGCTGGAGCTTTCCGCGGAGCCATGGTCTTTTCCCTATTTGTTTGGTTTACTATTTTTTAAAAAATCACCACTAGAATGTGAGGCAGACAGTGAATATAAAACCTTTGCGCCCAAAGATGAAGGTGCTTGCAGGTAGATGAGTTGGTTGTGAGTACCAAGAGTAGAGGCAAAGACCCAGGTGGGAAGTTGCCAAGGTGCAACCCAGAAGCACCTGCTTACACAGGGTAGACTCAGATGGGAAACACAGCCACAGTGAAACTGGCTGTTCACGACGTTTTCTCTGTACTTAACTCCCTACCACGGAGGTTCTATTGTATTCATACATGTGATAAGCTTCCCATCTATATCTCTTCTGAGATCTGCAAATCCCATTTCTCCTTTTAATAGGGTATAGATGGGGGGGAAGGAGTTGAGAGACCAAGAGCCACTTGTTAGGAAAAACTGTGTCAATTTCACAGGGAGGTAAAAACTGAGGTTGGCCCTGGATGCTGTATTAAGTTTTCCAGGGTCATGATAACAAAGTACCACAAGCTGAGTGGCTTAAAACAGAATTTTTTTCTGTCACAGTTCCAAAGGCTGGAAGTCTGAAATCAGGGTGCTGGCAAGGCCATTCTCTCTCTCTGCCTGCCCCACCACCCTAACCCACACACCCCATCCCCCAGCTTCTGCTTATTACCAGCAATCTTTGGCACTCTTTAGCTTGCAGATACATAACTCCCATTTCTGCCTCCATTGTCACATGGTGCTCTCCCCTGTATGTGTCTCTGTGTCTTCACATGGCTGTCTTTCCTCCTGTCTTCTCCTCTTCTTATAAGGACACCAATCATATTGAATTAAGAGATAGTCCAGCATGATCTCATCTTAACTGCTTACATGTACAACTACCCTGTCTCCAAATAAGGTCACAAATTGAGGTAGCAGGGTTTAGGATTTCAATATATCTAAGGGACACAAACACATAATAGATGGGAATCAAGAGGTAGAAAAAATGAGTACGTGGACCAATAGGGTTTCTTCTGTAGTCTGAGAACACTTGGGGCCATAGTGAGAAAGGGCGGTGCTGCCAGAATGTCTGGGTGGTATGTGTGTGTACCAATGCAAGGTTCTTCCTGATGCTTGGGAGAGTGTGATCATGGAGACTGAATGTCAGGGAAGGAATGTGGAGGAAAGCAAGAAATCCCCCATTTCCCGGGGGAAGATGAACTACATCTTATTCTGTTGTGGGTGGAGAAAAATCCCTCTCAAGGACATAGAGCTCCTGTTCTGGTGAGACATCTGGGAGCCCGTGGAGAGTGTGGATGAATTTGTGCAGGACTCACAACACCCTGCTCAGCGTGAAGTGATAGAAATAATGACTGTGGGCTGGGTGCAATGGCTCATGCCTGTAATCCCACCACTTTGGGAGGCTGAGGAGGGTGGATCACCTGAGGTCGGGAGTTCAAGACCAGCCTGACCAACATGGAGAAACCTGGTTTCTACTAAAAATACAAAATTAGCCGGGCATGGTGGCACATGCCTGTAATCCCAGCTACTCGGGAGGCTGAGGCAGGAGAATTGCCTGAACCTGGCAGGTGGAGGTTGTGGCGAGCTGAGGTTGCGCCATTGGACTCTACCCTGGGCAACAAGAACAAAACTCCGTCTCAAAAAAAAAGAAAGAAAGAAAAGAAAAGAAAAATAAATAATGACTGTGTGATTACCACTAGCACTTTCTGAATACAAATTTTGTGCCGGGTACTGTGTGCAAAGGTATTTTTCCTGGAGTAAAATTAGTCAGATTCTAAGATAATTTGTCCTTGTTTATTGTTTAGAAAAGAAAAAACACTAGATGGAGATATTTCGCATGTTGCCATTGTTGTCTTTAAGAAATTGGTTTAGCCTGGAATCATGCTCAAATTTATTTTAATGAGGAATAAGATACATTAAAAGGTCCTAAAGATGAGAAAGTATTCACTAGAGTCATTTTATAAACATTAGAGAAGCATGTGAAAATAATTTGAAGTCAGTGGTTCTTAAAGTGAGTTTCTGTCCTTCAGATCCTTCAGGTCATTACAGAGGGCTTCTGAGACTGTTTGTAATGTGAGTAGCTCCATGTTGTATTCTAGCACAAAATACACTTACGAATCTCAGCCTTGGTACCATTCAACAATAACAGTATAAGGACTTTTGCTTGGCTAAAGTGTCTAGAAATAAAATGAGAACTGCATCCTTAGGTTTACTTCATTTATCAGGGGTGGGGAGATGGAAATCTACATTACATTTCCCTCTTAAACTTTTTCTGGTTCGCACAAGTGACAATGTGAGAAGTTAGACAAAAGAATCTTCTACACTCACTTAATTTTGGTGGCTAAGAATATAGACTGTGGATTCAAAGGCCTGAGTGTGAGATTCCATTACATAAGAGCCAGCTAGTTGTGGGCAAATTTACTTTATGCCTCAGTGTCCTCATTTACAAAATGGAGGCAATATTAGTGCCTACCTCACAAGGCTACTATGAGGGTTAAATGAAAGAATCTAGGAAAACAGCTCGGCTCAGTTCTTGGCAAGTGGTGAGTACTACATAATGTAAACTGTTATTATCCCCAATTTACAGGCTCTGCCCTAGACATGTCATTCCACTTCTGCCCAGAGGATTATCCAGAGTACAAACTAGTGTCCAAAGAATGAGAAAACATTCAAAGACTATGTCGGAAGCAGAGGTCAACATTCTGGGCACTTTAAAAAGGCTCTGGGAGAAATCTGGGAAGAATTCTGCAAGCATGAGCGTGTGGCCACAGGAACACAGTTTGCTGGGCCAGGCCTACACATGGAATAACTTGATGCCAATCTGGTTTTGTGCATATTGCAGGAAATAGAATTTGCTCTGTTTTCTAAAGGCAAAGTAATGTGCAATTAGTAACTAATCCATATCGATAGATAGCTACCCTGAATTTCCTTGGACAGAATTCTTCCCCACATACCCCATTCCCAGAGTCACAGTAAAAGCAAAAGTCTTCACAAGACCTGTACAACCTGTTCTCTTCTTCTGCTGTACTCTGCCTCTCTGTTCACACTGGCCTCCTGGCCATTCCTGACATGCCCTGGGCTCAGAGCCTTTGCACTTCTTCCCTTTGCCTGGGTGAGAAACAGAGCTGGCTCCATCACCTTTCTTGGTATTCTTCCCTGATCCTGTTTAAAATGGCGCACTTACCCATTCCTCCAGTCTCTCTCTCTTCCTTGCTCTCTGTTTCTCCTTGGCACCATCACCTTCTAATATATAATTTATTGATTTGGTTCACTGTTTCTCCATAAGGGCAGGAATTAGTGTTTTGTTCATTCCTGTATCCTGGGTGCCTAGAACAGAGGCTGATACCTAGTAGTGTTCACTGTGGAAGGGCTGTCAATGAATCTACATACTCACAGGTTCAACAGGCCAGTCCTTAACTCCAGTGAAGGTATTTCTAGCACAGTCCTTTCTGAGAGCTTGATTCAGAAGAAACATTCCACACAATTCTTTCAACATGAGAGATAATGTATCATTGGCTTGGATTAATGAGACAGTATGAGCCACAACATCATCAAATTACCTATATAATGTAATGTCAGAAGGGAGTGTAATGTCACTGTCTCAGTATTCCTGTAAACTGAGCCAGACGGTTGATTTTGTAACTTAGAGAATAAAGTACTAACTAGGCTGCTTAAAATTTCTAGTTTACGGCCAGGTGTGGTGGCTCACGCCTGTAATCCCAGCACTTTGGGAGGCCGAGGCAGGCAGATCATGAGGTCAGGATATCGAGACCATCCTAGCTAACACGGTGAAACCCCGTCTCTACTAAAAATACAAAAAATTAGCTGGGTGTGGTGGCGGGCACCTGTAGCCCCAGCTACTTGGGAGGCTGAGGCAGGAGAATGGCATGAACCCGGGAGGTGGAGCTTGCAATGAGCCGAGATCATGCCACTGCACTTCAGCCTGGGCTACAGAGCGAGACTCCCTCTCAAAAAAAAAAAAAAAAAAATTCTAGTTTACAGTCATCTGATTTTTTCAGGAATCTTTGCATGACACTGCTATACCTTTTACCATTGACAATATTTTGACATAAGTCTTATTTTTCCCTAACAGGGATTTTAGTTTACTGATGGGTCCAAGGATTATCTTTTCTTCCTACTTTTCTAGTTTCTTTAAAAAGCATATATTGCTTTAAGAAATAATTAACGATTTTTTTGTGCTATTAAGTCTGCAAAACTCTTTCATATGGCAGAGAAACATTTTTAAAATCCCATGTTCAAGTTCATATCTCTTGTCAAAATCCCTGGGAAAGCTGACTGTTTAAAGAACTGACAATCCCATCAAAAGATGAAAGGCAGGATTTGAGATTTGGCAGGACTTTCTCATCCAAGGATCCAAACATATTTTCAGGAAACTGATTGGAGAGTAGGACTTGACTTTATAATCCAGCCACCAAGGGTCCGTGGACAATGAACTTTGGGGTTCTGAGAAGCCTCTGTGATGCAATGAATGCTTTATGCCACATCCAAGGATGTGAGTGGAGTGAAGTTGCTTTAACTCAAAAAGAAATGATGCAACCCTGGCTATGCATGAGATATTAGGATCAAAAGTTAAAAGATTATGTCAAAGTGTACATAATGCATAAAAGTGCTTCATTTGCTGTAAAAAGCTCTGCAAGTATTTGGTGCTGATGTTTCTGATTGGCTGGACCGTGAATTTATCTGAAGGAAAAATGAGTTTAAACGTTATAACTAGTTGTGTGGCTCCAAACCAGTCACTCTACCTTTCCAGTGTTTCCTAGTTCAATGGAGACCTGTTTGGCCTTACTTACCTCGTAGTTTAGCAGCTCATATTGATGTGGAAATGTTTTAGAAATCATAATGCACAATAAAATTTGAGCTGTTATTCTGTAGCCTTCCATATGGTCTGGACCTCCTGCAATCTTAAAATATAGTGAATACCTTTTCCAGTGAGAATCCTGTTATTTAACAAAAGCCCTTACCATAGATAGATATGCTCCCAAAGTTAATATTTAAATGAATTATTTTTGATGCAATGATTTCCCTTCCATATTAAATTACTTCTATAATAATTCCACAAAGGATATGGTTGCTACTTTTTAAAGGAGGTAGCCAGAGTGCAGCATGCTGTTTTCAACTTACCAAGTCAGGAACCCGTACTCAGGTTGGAACCACACATCCCCTTCCATGAAGGATGGGACTATGTACCTGGGAAGTCTCTACTGCTTGTGGAAATTAGGGCTCCTCTCTCTGTCTAGATGTGTCAAGGATCCCTAGGACTGAGTTAAAACAAGTAGAGGGCAGTGAGAAGGGTTGGAGAAGTTGCAGGAGTAACGGGAAGTAGAGGCAGCTTTAAGGTGACAGTCTTGCTACAGGGGAAGAGGTTTCCAACCTCTGGAGGTAAAGGGAAGAGAGAGCTTAATCCTTAGGAAGAGGTTCTGGCCCAAACCAGGTCCCAGCTTCTTGGCCCTCAGGCTGTGATTGGAACCATGATCTGGAGAGAGGGACCCTCATGGCCCAAGGAAAAGATGCCGGCACTCATTTAGCAGATGGCAGACTCTCTGCTAGGCACTCATTTAGCAGATGGCAGACTCTCTGCTAGGCACTCATTTAGCAGAGGGCAGACTCTCTGCCCACAGGGTGTGTTTTTCCACACTGTGGTGTCTCCAGAGCCAATGTGGTACTTTTCACCAATAGGTGCTCAATAAATTCTTGCTAAATTAATAACTGAAGAGTGGTTAAACTAGTAACAGTAACAACAGAAGCATTTCCAAACTGCCTAGGGCCCCTGCTGGTGACAAAAAAGGGTTTGGGCAAGAATGACAACCATAATTCAACCAGTGGAGCCTCCAGCCATAGAAATGCTGTTTTCTTAGTGATTGTGATAGTACTATAGCCTGAAGCTGCAGTTGCTTAGAGAATCACCTTTTACACAGCTCTTTCAATCTGTGAAGGCTACAAAATTAGTTGATAGATGCCACATTTCACAACTCATACATTGTAGTACCTGCTATAGTTGAATCATAATTCATCATTTTGACATTTATAAAATTATAGCCAATGACTTAAAAATTTTGAAATCTTCTACACTATTATCTATGAAACTAGGAGTACTTACTTAATTACACTGAAATCTTCAGAGAAATCAACTTCATAGCATTTTGTGGGGAAGCAATTTGTTCTACTCACGAGTAGGTATTAGGGTGTGTGTGTGTATATGTGTATGGGGGATGGGATATAGAGTTTTAAGTTTTTATACTTTCCTGCTTCTTGGTGGAGGTAAAGTGTCCTGACCTCCTTTTCCTGGCAATGTTTGTATAAACAGAACCTTTTAGAGGGGGCCTCTTCAAGGTAGTCCTTGTTAAGACCTTGTCAAAGAAACAAGGTGGCTGTTGCTTTAAACTGCTGACACTACAACAATGCATATACAAAATCACTTTAATGGTTATTCATATAAGAAGATTTATATAGACAGAAAATAGCTCCATTTTTACTTTGCCAAGCAATCAAGAAAAACACAAGACCACTAGAATTAGTAGGCAGAAGCCTTGGGGACAATGGCTGTGCCCTTTCTAAGACATGAATGCCATCTGGAGGATCCATTTGAAACTACAGTGCAGTAACCAAAGAACCTAATGTTTTCAAGCGTAAAGGTACTTTTTGTGAACAGGTGGGCAACAGAAGCAGGAATAACTTCCTTCATTCTATGGACTTAAACTCCTATTTCTTTCTAGCTTCCAGTAGAAGACTCTTGAGAATATTGTTATTGAGTGAAGTACTTTCCGCTGAAATGGGAAATGAACCCCTAGAGTCTTACAAATATTATTAGCTCATCAGTAAATACAGGTCAGGAAGAATCAGGCAAGAGATAAGCAGGCAAATGTGTCCCCAGTTTAGTGTGTCCTGCCATGTCCTCTCCCTATACTGCATTTCATTCATGAGAATATGTAAATGACTGACAGTTTAGTTTTTTCGAAGGTATTTACATTTTCATAGGTTGAAAGTCTAAATTAACAGAGAGAGAGAAAGTTAACTAGCAGAATTTCCAGTAGATATGTTGGAGGGGCTATGGTGGAATAAGATAGCCACCTCCTTTATAAAATTGTTAATTATTCCTTTTAAACTAGGTCTGTTTTCTTACTGATACACTAAACTTTAACAAAAATGTTTTAAAAGGAGTAATTCCTCAAAAGTCTGAGTAGTTAAAAACATCTGCATTTCCTAGTTTATTTCTTAGAAGATTCTGATATTCTGAGGGCATGTCATAGAGTCTCCTACCTCAATGCCTCTCAAATATCTCCTATTAAAAAACTGTTTCTAGGGCAGGCGTGATGGCTAATGTCTGTAATCCCAACACTTTGGGAGGCTGAGGTGGGCAGATCACTTGAGTTCAGGAGTTCAAGACCAGCCTAAGCAACATGACAAAACCTGTCCCTACAAAAAATGCAAAAATTAGCCAGGTGTGGTGGCATGCGCCTGTAGTATCAGGTACTTAGGAGGCTGAGGTGGGAGGATTGCTTGAGCTGGGGAGGTCGAGACTGCAGTGAGCCATGATTGCACCACTGCACTCTAGCCTGGGCGACAGAGTAAGACCCTGACTCAGAAAAAGAGATTTAAGAAAAAAATTTCCAACCAGTTGAGGGGCCAATACTTGTATAAATTAAAACTGTATGGCAATATCTTAATGCCTCTTCCTGTGCTCTTCATGTCACAGGCCATTAACAATGTTCAGATTGGCACTGGTCTGTGTACCCACCTGATCACTGCTCTACCTCCGGTTCTCTCTTTCTAAAAATACGTGGATTTGAACTAAAGATCTCTGCCCAGAATACCACCAGTTATATTCAAGAGTTTGACTTACACCCTCCTCCCTTCTGCTCTCTTCCCTCCCTTCTCCTTCCAACTTTCAAAATAATACAGTCTTTGAATCCATAATAAAGAAAACTTCAATTTCTAGTCCCTATTTTAAATTGACCCTCTACTAACAACATATGTGCACAATTCCCCCATCCTCTTGTTCAGTTCAGCCCAGTTCAGTTTTGCTAATTTTATTTGCCATAAATTTGTCCTAGACACCAGAAGCTTGTATAAGACACTTGGGTAACACAGAAGTTCAGATATTTGAGAATTAACAGGAGAAATCCATCTAAGAAAACAATGTAGCTGACAAGAAGCATGCTTTCTTGATATGAAGATTATTGGAAAGCTTCAGTTGAATATCTTTTTTTGTTTGTGGCCAAAATACAGGTTAAGTCTTTTGATTGATAAGCAATTTTAGCTTTCTGAAGTTTCTTTCATTCACTAGTTGAAGAGCAATATATATTTTTTCTTATCCCAATAACCCAAAACAGAAAATTCTACATGGGCATATATTAAGTGTTCATACATTTCCATTTATAAGGCACAAAACCCACAAATCTCAGAGAAAGGAAGAAAACAAAAGATTTGAAGACAACAAAGTAAATTCAGAGGAGGTTCATCAAACTGGAGTTAAATCATGTCCCTTTTTAGTAAATAAGGGACCTCATACTGACAGGAATCATTGCCTCTGAAAAGAGGGCTTCTGAGCCCTTCTTTTGACACAGCCTCCTTCACTGGATTAGTGTAGAAGTCAATCCTCAGGGAGGGCTGCCTGGCCAGAACACATCAATCCCAAGCACCACTAATCCCATGGAAGCTTCTGGGCAGCAATGCGCCAAACAAACCAGGGTGCCTGGTTCACACGTTCTCACCCAAAGGAGGTTTAAAGGACAAACCTACAGTAAACACACATGCTTGCCTATCCCAGTACTTGAGTATTTTAAGGGTTCTGCTCTAAGCTGACGCAGAACTGCCTGCCTGAGAACCCTGAGCTGGGTTAGTTATGTGGGTCCTATGTGGGACAGCATCTATGTAGGAGACTGGACCTTGGGTTCCTCTTGAAATAATGAGGTCCCTAGAGGGATCCTTAGAACCAACTAATCCTACCAAGAGCTTTTAAAACATGCTGGTCAAATATGGAGATTCCCTGGTGCAACCCCCAGATCTCCTGGTCTGTTAGGCAGCCCTGATAACTCTCAAGTAATCCTGTTGTCCACCAGTATAAAATAGAACGGGTCCCATGACACCATGTAGTATCTACGCTTATTGGCTGGGCCTCCTGGTGGCTCTTGGCACTGTAATTTCTAGTACTGTTTACATTAGTATTATATGAGAATAAGCTTTCTGAATGTCCACATGAATCCAAGCATTTCCTGGAAGTATGACTGCTTCCTAGTCCTTTATATCACCATGCAAGGTAGGGATGGGAGTGAACAGCACTTCAG
Source organism: Colobus angolensis palliatus (assembly GCF_000951035.1). Lineage (NCBI taxonomy): Eukaryota > Metazoa > Chordata > Mammalia > Primates > Cercopithecidae > Colobus > Colobus angolensis. The sequence goes on from NW_012118599.1 coordinate 4,679,040, forward strand.
AGAAAACTGCCAGGTAGACAGTTATCCTGAGAAAAGGGTTAGTATTATAGTTGTCGAGAAAGGAGAGACCAGAAATCAGATGAACTGAGTAATTCATTATGTCATCTTGAAGGCTTTCCCACTCTGGACAATTTGAAATCCAAATGAAATTGGGTCCTTGGGTCAATTTATTCCATTACCAAAGAAGAGCATAGTAGGATAGCCATTCCAACAGGGTGAGGACCAGCCACCTACTTACTTTCCAGTCCGATTTTATTATCCATTCAGCTTTTAGGAATTGCCCCTGGAGGCCATAGTCAGAATTTTGCTAAATTTTCAGGCATGAAGACGATTCTCCTTATTTCAATGTCTCATGAATCTTATGAGAGATCCCTTCCCTTCCTGTGCCTTGTTAAGCTATGATCCAAAAGGAAAAGGAGTATTCCTTTCATTAACAACAAAACTCTTAAATCCTTTGGCTTTCAAACACTGCAGCTATAACATATCCTTGGATATATGTATTAATTTAAAAGCCAATCCTTTCAAAGTCAACTTCTATTGTATCAAGTTTTCTCCAAATTATGAGGGGCTTCCTCCACACGTTGCCCCACTTGCCAGCCTCAGGAATCTTTTTTGGTCAGTCTGGCCTTGACTTTGTGCCTCAGAAGGGCTGCGGTGGCAGCACTGCAGGCAGCCAGAAAGAAGAAGGAGAGGCAGGCCATGTGGACAGACAGGGGTCCATGGCGCTGCAGGAAGATCTCCTGCCGCCCCTGGTAGTCCAGGAGGATGGCCTCCAGCTGGGAGAGTGTGCAGATGGACAGAAAGGCATGGAAGATCTGATGCCCATGGCCTACGATGTCACAGGAACCCGGGAAGTACTTCTCAGGCACCGGGCAGGAGAAGAAATAAGCGCTAACCAGGAAGAAGAGGATCTGGAGGGTGTGGTACCAGGCTGCTTGTTCCTGGCAGCCAGCCAGGTGGCAGAGCGCCACACGGTGTGCCACAGGGCTGATGTCTAGGACGAAGGCCAGCCCTGCCGGCACCACTTGACAAATCTTCCTCATGACTGGGTAAGGCCTCCGGTAACGATATTTGGCATAGCAACAGCCAGCACAAGATAACCAGCCACAGAAGGCAGCTGCTGGCAAGAAGAAAAGCCAGAACCGCTCATACCAGGCCTGGTCAGAGCTGTAGAAGAAATGAGCCAAAGCGCTGCCATATTGGTAAACGCTCACGCCAACATAGTCCACAAAGTAGAAGGTGTAGTGGGAGAGCTCTGACTTGGACTGTAGCAGGTGGGCCAGAAGGCTGCAGGTGAGGTAAGTGATTGACGACAGGATGAAAAGGAGCAGGGGCAGAGAGTGGGTAGACGCCCATGGCAAGGCCTCAGCCTCGGCAAAGGCCCAGAATCGCAACAGGACAGCCAGGGCTGCCAGTAAATGGGTCCAAACGTTGACCACCTCATTGTGTTTCTGAAAGAGGCTGAAGAAGTAGTAGCGCCACTCGTGACCCGTGGGGCGGTAGCCAGTGCGGATGTAAGGCTCCCGGAAGAGCTGGGGCACATCTGTTTCCGGGACAGTGCAAGGCATCTTGGGAAGCCCATCCTCCAGGATCTTGGGCAGGCGGCGCAGCTGCTGCCCGCTGACCGACAGGGTGCTCAGGCGCTCCAAGATGGCGGTCGTCATGGCGGCGGCCTGCGTGCGCTCCGTGCCACGCACTCAGGACAGGTGATGCAACCTGCAGAAAAGAAAGGAAAATTGGCAAAGCGGCAGTGAGACACGAATGCAGCTAAGATAGACAAGGAACTATGGCTATTTTCTTTTCTTTTGAGACGGGATCTCATTCTGTCGCCCAGGCTAGAGTGCAGTGACACGATCACAGCTCATTGCAACCTCTAATTCCTGGGCTCAAGTAATCCTCCAGAGTAGCTAGGACCACAGATGCTCGCCAACACGCCCGGATAATTTTTTGTTGCTGCTGTTGTTGTAGAGACAGGGGTGTCACTATGTACAGCGTTTGGACTGGGTCCAAACTCCTGGGCTCAAGGAGTCCTCCCTCCTCGGCCTCCCCAAGTGTTAGTACAGGCATGAGCTACCAGGCCGGCTAGGATCTGTGGTTATTTTAATGGAACATGGCTTTCTGGTACAGTAGAGGAAGCAAGGAGCTGCAGACAGCTTCTTTGAGCCTCCTTTTCTTCATCTGTAGAATAATGGAGTTGGACTAAGATCTCTTACTGTCTCAATATATTTTTTTTCTTTTCTTTTTTTTTTTTTGAGACGGAGTTTCACTCTTGTTGCCCAGGCTGGAATGCAATGGC